>NW_027457069.1:0-12500 GCF_040206685.1 Ascaphus truei | reverse complement strand
CACCCTCTGCAGTCAGACCCCGCCCCCACCCTCTGCAGATAACCCCGCCCCCACCCTCTGCTGTCACTAACCCCGCCCCCACCCTCTGCAGCTAACCCCGCCCCCACCCTCTGCTGTCACTAACCCCGCCCCCACCCTCTGCAGCTAACCCCGCCCCCACCCTCTGCTGTCACTAACCCCGCCCCCACCCTCTGCAGCTAACCCCGCCCCCACCCTCTGCTGTCACTAACCCCGCCCCCACCCTCTGCTGTCACTAACCCCGCCCCCACCCTCTGCTGTCACTAACCCCGCCCCCACCCTCTGCTGTCACTAACCCCGCCTCCACCCTCTGCAGCTAACCCCGCCCCCACCCTCTGCAGCTAACCCCGCCCCCACCCTCTGCTGTCACTAACCCCGCCCCCACCCTCTGCAGCTAACCCCGCCCCCACCCTCTGCTGTCACTAACCCCGCCCCCACCCTCTGCTGTCACTAACCCCGCCCCCACCCTCTGCTGTCACTAACCCCGTCCCCACCCTCTGCTGTCACTAACCCCGCCCCCACCCTCTGCAGCTAATCCCGCCCCCACCCTCTGCAGCTAACCCCGCCCCCACCCTCTGCTGTCACTAACCCCGCCCCCACCCTCTGCTGTCACTAACCCCGCCCCCACCCTCTGCAGCTAATCCCGCCCCCACCCTCTGCAGCTAACCCCGCCCCCACCCTCTGCTGTCACTAACCCCGCCCCCACCCTCTGCAGCTAACCCCACCCCCACCCTCTGCAGCTAACCCCCATCCTCTGCAGCTAACCCCGCCCCCAGCCTCTGCAGATAACCCGCCCCCACCCTCTGCAGCTAACCCCGCCCCCACCCTCTGCTGTCACTAACCCCGCCCCCACCCTCTGCAGCTAACTCCGCCCCCACCCTCTGCAGTCAGACCCCGCCCCCACCCTCTGCAGATAACCCCGCCCCCACCCTCTGCTGTCACTAACCCCGCCCCCACCCTCTGCAGCTAACCCTGCCCCCACCCTCTGCAGCTAACCCCGCCCCCACCCTCTGCTGTCACTAACCCCGCCCCCACCCTCTGCTGTCACTAACCCCGCCCCCACCCTCTGCAGATAACCCGCCCCCACCCTCTGCAGCTAACCCCGCCCCCACCCTCTGCAGCTAACTCCGCCCCCACCCTCTGCAGTCAGACCCCGCCCCCACCCTCTGCAGATAACCCCGCCCCCACCCTCTGCTGTCACTAACCCCGCCCCCACACTCTGCAGCTAACCCCGCCCCCACCCTCTGCAGCTAACCCCGCCCCCACCCTCTGCTGTCACTAACCCCGCCCCCACCCTTTGCTGTCACTAACCCCGCCCCCACCCTCTGCTGTCACTAACCCCGCCCCCACCCTCTGCTGTCACTAACCCCGCCCCCACCCTCTGCTGTCACTAACCCCGCCCCCACCCTCTGCAGCTAACCCCTCCCCCACCCTCTGCTGTCACTAACCCCGCCCCCACCCTCTGCTGTCACTAACCCCGCCCCCACCCTCTGCTGTCAGACCCCGCCCCCACCCTCTGCAGATAACCCCGCCCCCACCCTCTGCTGTCACTAACCCCGCCCCCACCCTCTGCTGTCACTAACCCCGCCCCCACCCTCTGCTGTCACTAACCCCGCCCCCACCCTCTGCTGTCACTAACCCCGCCCCCACCCTCTGCTGTCACTAACCCCGCCCCCACCCTCTGCTGTCACTAACCCCGCCCCCACCCTCTGCAGCTAACCCCGCCCCCACCCTCTGCTGTCACTAACCCCGCCCCCACCCTCTGCTGTCACTAACCCCGCCCCCACCCTCTGCTGTCAGACCCCGCCCCCACCCTCTGCAGATAACCCCGCCCCCACCCTCTGCTGTCACTAACCCCGCCCCCACCCTCTGCTGTCACTAACCCCGCCCCCACCCTCTGCTGTCACTAACCCCGCCCCCACCCTCTGCTGTCACTAACCCCGCCCCCACCCTCTGCAGATAACCCGCCCCCACCCTCTGCAGCTAACCCCGCCCCCACCCTCTGCAGCTAACTCCGCCCCCACCCTCTGCAGTCAGACCCCGCCCCCACCCTCTGCAGATAACCCCGCCCCCACCCTCTGCTGTCACTAACCCCGCCCCCACCCTCTGCAGCTAACCCCGCCCCCACCCTCTGCAGCTAACCCCGCCCCCACCCTCTGCTGTCACTAACCCCGCCCCCACCCTCTGCAGCTAACCCCGCCCCCACCCTCTGCTGTCACTAACCCCGCCCCCACCCTCTGCTGTCACTAACCCCGCCCCCACCCTCTGCTGTCACTAACCCCGCCCCCACCCTCTGCTGTCACTAACCCCGCCTCCACCCTCTGCAGCTAACCCCGCCCCCACCCTCTGCAGCTAACCCCGCCCCCACCCTCTGCTGTCACTAACCCCGCCCCCACCCTCTGCAGCTAATCCCGCCCCCACCCTCTGCAGCTAACCCCGCCCCCACCCTCTGCTGTCACTAACCCCGCCCCCACCCTCTGCTGTCACTAACCCCGCCCCCACCCTCTGCAGCTAATCCCGCCCCCACCCTCTGCAGCTAACCCCGCCCCCACCCTCTGCTGTCACTAACCCCGCCCCCACCCTCTGCAGCTAACCCCACCCCCATCCTCTGCAGCTAACCCCACCCCCACCCTCTGCAGCTAACCCCGCCCCCATCCTCTGCAGCTAACCCCCATCCTCTGCAGCTAACCCCGCCCCCAGCCTCTGCAGATAACCCGCCCCCACCCTCTGCAGCTAACCCCGCCCCCACCCTCTGCTGTCACTAACCCCGCCCCCACCCTCTGCAGCTAACTCCGCCCCCACCCTCTGCAGTCAGACCCCGCCCCCACCCTCTGCTGTCACTAACCCCGCCCCCACCCTCTGCAGCTAACCCCGCCCCCACCCTCTGCAGCTAACCCCGCCCCCACCCTCTGCTGTCACTAACCCCACCCTCTGCTGTCACTAACCCCGCCCCCACCCTCTGCAGCTAACCCCGCCCCCACCCTCTGCAGCTAACCCCGCCCCCACCCTCTGCTGTCACTAACCCCGCCCCCACCCTCTGCTGTCACTAACCCCGCCCCCACCCTCTGCAGCTAATCCCGCCCCCACCCTCCGCAGCTAACCCCGCCCCCACCCTCTGCTGTCACTAACCCCGCCCCCACCCTCTGCTGTCACTAACCCCGCCCCCACCCTCTGCTGTCACTAACCCCGCCCCCACCCTCTGCTGTCACTAACCCCGCCCCCACCCTCTGCTGTCACTAACCCCGCCCCCACCCTCTGCAGCTAACCCCGCCCCCACCCTCTGCAGCTAACCCCGCCCCCACCCTCTGCAGCTAACCCCGCCCCCACCCTCTGCAGCTAACCCCGCCCCCACCCTCTGCTGTCACTAACCCCGCCCCCACCCTCTGCTGTCACTAACCCCGCCCCCACCCTCTGCAGCTAACCCCGCCCCCACCCTCTGCTGTCACTAACCCCGCCCCCACCCTCTGCAGCTAACCCCGCCCCCACCCTCTGCTGTCACTAACCCTGCCCCCACCCTCTGCTGTCACTAACCCCGCCCCCACCCTCTGCTGTCACTAACCCTGCCCCCACCCTCTGCTGTCACTAACCCCGCCCCCACCCTCTGCTGTCACTAACCCTGCCCCCACCCTCTGCTGTCACTAACCCCGCCCCCACCCTCTGCAGCTAACCCCGCCCCCACCCTCTGCTGTCACTAACCCCGCCCCCACCCTCTGCAGCTAACCCCGCCCCCACCCTCTGCTGTCACTAACCCCGCCCCCACCCTCTGCTGTCACTAACCCCGCCCCCACCCTCTGCAGCTAACCCCGCCCCCACCCTCTGCTGTCACTAACCCTGCCCCCACCCTCTGCTGTCACTAACCCCGCCCCCACCCTCTGCAGCTAACCCCGCCCCCACCCTCTGCTGTCACTAACCCCGCCCCCACCCTCTGCAGCTAACCCCGCCCCCACCCTCTGCTGTCACTAACCCTGCCCCCACCCTCTGCTGTCACTAACCCTGCCCCCACCCTCTGCTGTCACTAACCCCGCCCCCACCCTCTGCAGCTAACCCCGCCCCCACCCTCTGCTGTCACTAACCCCGCCCCCACCCTCTGCAGCTAACCCCGCCCCCACCCTCTGCTGTCACTAACCCCGCCCCCACCCTCTGCAGCTAACCCCGCCCCCACCCTCTGCTGTCACTAACCCCGCCCCCACCCTCTGCAGCTAACCCCGCCCCCACCCTCTGCTGTCACTAGCCCCACCCCCACCCTCTGCAGCTAACCCCGCCCCCACCCTCTGCAGCTAACCCCGCCCCCACCCTCTGCAGATAACTCCGCCCCCACCCTCTGCTGTCACTAACCCCGCCCCCACCCTCTGCTGTCACTAACCCCGCCCCCACCCTCTGCAGCTAATCCTGCCCCCACCCTCTGCAGCTAACCCCGCCCCCACCCTCTGCAGCTAACCCCGCCCCCACCCTCTGCTGTCACTAACCCCACCCTCTGCTGTCACTAACCCCGCCCCCACCCCCACCCTCTGCAGCTAACCCCGCCCCCACCCTCTGCAGCTAACCCCGCCCCCACCCTCTGCTGTCACTAACCCCGCCCCCACCCTCTGCTGTCACTAACCCCGCCCCCACCCTCTGCAGCTAATCCCGCCCCCACCCTCCGCAGCTAACCCCGCCCCCACCCTCTGCTGTCACTAACCCCGCCCCCACCCTCTGCTGTCACTAACCCCGCCCCCACCCTCTGCTGTCACTAACCCCGCCCCCACCCTCTGCTGTCACTAACCCCGCCCCCACCCTCTGCAGCTAACCCCGCCCCCACCCTCTGCAGCTAACTCCGCCCCCACCCTCTGCAGCTAACCCCGCCCCCACCCTCTGCAGCTAACCCCGCCCCCACCCTCTGCTGTCACTAACCCCGCCCCCACCCTCTGCTGTCACTAACCCCGCCCCCACCCTCTGCAGCTAACCCCGCCCCCACCCTCTGCTGTCACTAACCCCGCCCCCACCCTCTGCAGCTAACCCCGCCCCCACCCTCTGCTGTCACTAACCCCGCCCCCACCCTCTGCAGCTAACCCCGCCCCCACCCTCTGCTGTCACTAACCCCGCCCCCACCCTCTGCAGCTAACCCCGCCCCCACCCTCTGCTGTCACTAACCCCGCCCCCACCCTCTGCAGCTAACCCCGCCCCCACCCTCTGCTGTCACTAGCCCCACCCCCACCCTCTGCAGCTAACCCCGCCCCCACCCTCTGCAGCTAACCCCGCCCCCACCCTCTGCAGATAACTCCGCCCCCACCCTCTGCTGTCACTAACCCCGCCCCCACCCTCTGCTGTCACTAACCCCGCCCCCACCCTCTGCTGTCACTAACCCCGCCCCCACCCTCTGCAGCTAACCCCGCCCCCACCCTCTGCAGCTAACCCCACCCCCACCCTCTGCAGCTAACCCCGCCCCCACCCTCTGCTGTCACTAACCCCGCCCCCACCCTCTGCAGCTAACCCCGCCCCCACCCTCTGCTGTCACTAACCCCGCCCCCACCCTCTGCAGCTAACCCCGCCCCCACCCTCTGCAGCTAACCCCGCCCCCACCCTCTGCAGATAACTCCGCCCCCACCCTCTGCTGTCACTAACCCCGCCCCCACCCTCTGCTGTCACTAACCCCGCCCCCACCCTCTGCTGTCACTAACCCCGCCCCCACCCTCTGCTGTCACTAACCCCGCCCCCACCCTCTGCTGTCACTAACCCCGCCCCCACCCTCTGCTGTCACTAACCCCGCCCCCACCCTCTGCAGCTAATCCTGCCCCCACCCTCTGCAGCTAACCCCGCCCCCACCCTCTGCAGCTAACCCCGCCCCCACCCTCTGCAGCTAACCCCGCCCCCACCCTCTGCAGCTAACCCCGCCCCCACCCTCTGCTGTCACTAACCCCGCCCCCACCCTCTGCAGCTAACCCCGCCCCCACCCTCTGCAGCTAACCCCGCCCCCACCCTCTGCAGCTAACCCCGCCCCCACCCTCTGCTGTCACTAACCCCGCCCCCACCCTCTGCTGTCACTAACCCCGCCCCCACCCTCTGCAGCTAATCCCGCCCCCACCCTCCGCAGCTAACCCCGCCCCCACCCTCTGCTGTCACTAACCCCGCCCCCACACTCTGCTGTCACTAACCCCGCCCCCACACTCTGCAGCTAACCCCGCCCCCACCCTCTGCTGTCACTAACCCCGCCCCCACCCTCTGCAGCTAACCCCGCCCCCACCCTCTGCAGCTAACCCCGCCCCTACCCTCTGCTGTCACTAACCCCGCCCCCACCCTCTGCAGCTAATCCCGCCCCCACCCTCCGGAGCTAACCCGCCCCCACCCTCTGCTGTCACTAACCCCGCCCCCAGCCTCTGCAGATAACCCGCCCCCACCCTCTGCAGCTAACCCCGCCCCCACCCTCTGCTGTCACTAACCCCGCCCCCACACTCTGCAGCTAACCCCGCCCCCACCCTCTGCAGCTAACTCCGCCCCCACCCTCTGCAGTCAGACCCCGCCCCCACCCTCTGCAGATAACCCCACCCCCACCCTGCAGCTAACCCCGCCCCCACCCTCTGCAGTCAGACCCCGCCCCCACACTCTGCAGCTAACCCCGCCCCCACCCTCTGCAGCTAACCCCGCCCCCACCCTCTGCAGCTAACCCCGCCCCCACCCTCTGCTGTCACTAACCCCGCCCCCACCCTCTGCAGCTAACCCCGCCCCCACCCTCTGCAGCTAACCCCGCCCCCACCCTCTGCAGCTAACCCCGCCCCCACCCTCTGCTGTCACTAACCCCGCCCCCACCCTCTGCTGTCACTAACCCCGCCTCCACCCTCTGCAGCTAACCCCGCCCTCACCCTCTGCAGCTAACCCCGCCCCCACCCTCTGCTGTCACTAACCCCGCCCCCACCCTCTGCAGCTAATCCCGCCCCCACCCTCTGCAGCTAACCCCGCCCCCACCCTCTGCAGATAACTCCGACCCCACCCTCTGCTGTCACCAACCCCGCCCCCACCCTCTGCTGTCACTAACCCCGCCCCCACCCTCTGCTGTCACTAACCCCGCCCCCACCCTCTGCAGCTAACCCCGCCCCCACCCTCTGCAGCTAACCCCGCCCCCACCCTCTGCTGTCACTAACCCCGCCCCCACACTCTGCAGCTTAACCCGCCCCCACCCTCTGCTGTCACTAACCCCGCCCCCACCCTCTGCAGCTAACCCCGCCCCCACCCTCTGCAGCTAACCCCGCCCCCACCATCTGCTGTCACTAACCCCGCCCCCACACTCTGCAGCTAATCCCGCCCCCACCCTCTGCAGCTAACCCCGCCCCCACCCTCTGCAGCTAACCCCGCCCCCACCCTCTGCAGCTAACCCCGCCCCCACCCTCTGCTGTCACTAACCCCGCCCCCACCCTCTGCAGCTAACCACGCCCCCACCCTCTGCAGCTAACCCCGCCCCCACCCTCTGCTGTCACTAACCCCGCCCCCACCCTCTGCTGTCACTAACCCCGCCCCCACCCTCTGCAGCTAACCCCGCCCCCACCCTCTGCAGCTAACCCCGCCCCCACCCTCTGCTGTCACTAACCCCGCCTCCACCCTCTGCAGCTAACCCCGCCCCCACCCTCTGCAGCTAACCCCGCCCCCACCCTCTGCTGTCACTAACCCCGCCCTCTGCTGTCACCAACCCCGCCCCCACCCTCTGCTGTCACTAACCCCGCCCCCACCCTCTGCTGTCACTAACCCCGCCCCCACCCTCTGCAGCTAACCCCGCCCCCACCCTCTGCAGCTAACCCCGCCCCCACCCTCTGCTGTCACTAACCCCGCCCCCACACTCTGCAGCTTAACCCGCCCCCACCCTCTGCTGTCACTAACCCCGCCCCCACCCCTCTGCAGCTAATCCCGCCCCCACCCTCTGCAGCTAACCCCGCCCCCACACTCTGCAGATAACCCCGCCCCCACACTCTGCAGCTAATCCCGCCCCCACCCTCTGCAGCTAACCCCGCCCCCACCCTCTGCAGCTAACCCCGCCCCCACCCTCTGCTGTCACTAACCCCGCCCCCACCCTCTGCAGCTAACCACGCCCCCACCCTCTGCAGCTAACCCCGCCCCCACCCTCTGCTGTCACTAACCCCGCCCCCACCCTCTGCAGCTAACCCCGCCCCCACCCTCTGCAGCTAACCCCGCCCCCACCCTCTGCTGTCACTAACCCCGCCCCCACACTCTGCAGCTAATCCCGCCCCCACCCTCTGCAGCTAATCCCGCCCCCACCCTCTGCAGCTAACCCCGCCCCCACACTCTGCAGATAACCCCGCCCCCACACTCTGCAGCTAATCCCGCCCCCCACCCTCTGCAGCTAACCCCGCCCCCACCCTCTGCAGCTAACCCCGCCCCCACCCTCTGCTGTCACTAACCCCGCCCCCACCCTCTGCAGCTAACCACGCCCCCACCCTCTGCAGCTAACCCCGCCCCCACCCTCTGCTGTCACTAACCCCGCCCCCACCCTCTGCAGCTAACCCCGCCCCCACCCTCTGCAGCTAACCCCGCCCCCACCCTCTGCTGTCACTAACCCCGCCCCCACACTCTGCAGCTAATCCCGCCCCCACCCTCTGCAGCTAACCCCGCCCCCACCCTCTGCAGCTAACCCCGCCCCCACCCTCTGCAGCTAACCCCGCCCCCACCCTCTGCTGTCACTAACCCCGCCCCCACCCTCTGCAGCTAACCACGCCCCCACCCTCTGCAGCTAACCCCGCCCCCACCCTCTGCTGTCACTAACCCCGCCCCCACCCTCTGCTGTCACTAACCCCGCCCCCACCCTCTGCAGCTAACCCCGCCCCCACCCTCTGCAGCTAACCCCGCCCCCACCCTCTGCTGTCACTAACCCCGCCTCCACCCTCTGCAGCTAACCCCGCCCCCACCCTCTGCAGCTAACCCCGCCCCCACCCTCTGCTGTCACTAACCCCGCCCCTACCCTCTGCAGCTAATCCCGCCCCCACCCTCTGCAGCTAACCCCGCCCCCACCCTCTGCTGTCACTAACCCCGCCCCCACCCTCTGCTGTCACTAGCCCCGCCCCCACCCTCTGCTGTCACTAGCCCCGCCCCCACCCTCTGCAGCTAACCCCGCCCCCACCCTCTGCAGCTAACCCCGCCCCCACCCTCTGCAGCTAACCCCGCCCCCACCCTCTGCTGTCACTAACCCCGCCCCCACCCTCTGCTGTCACTAACCCCGCCCCCACCCTCTGCAGCTAACCCCGCCCCCACCCTCTGCTGTCACTAACCCCGCCCCCACCCTCTGCTGTCACTAACCCCGCCCCCACCCTCTGCAGCTAACCCCGCCCCCACCCTCTGCAGCTAACCCCGCCCCCACCCTCTGCTGTCACTAACCCCGCCCCCACCCTCTGCTGTCACTAACCCCGCCCCCACCCTCTGCAGCTAACCCCGCCCCCACCCTCTGCAGCTATCCCCGCCCCCACCCTCTGCAGCTAACCCCGCCCCCACCCTCTGCAGCTATCCCCGCCCCCACCCTCTGCAGCTATCCCCGCCCCCACCCTCTGCAGCTAACCCCGCCCCCACCCTCTGCAGATAACCCCGCCCCAACCCTCTGCAGCTAACCCCGCCCCCACCCTCTGCAGCTATCCCCGCCCCCACCCTCTGCAGCTAACCCCGCCCCCACCCTCTGCAGCTAACCCCGCCCCCACCCTCTGCAGTCAGACCCCGCCCCCACCCTCTGCAGCTAACCCCGCCCCCAGCCTCTGCAGATAACCCCGCCCCAACCCTCTGCAGCTAACCCCGCCCCCACCCTCTGCAGCTAACCCCACCCCACCCTCTGCAGCTAACCCCGCCCCTACCCTCTGCAGCTAACCCCCGCCCCAGCCTCTGCAGCTAACCCCGCCCCCACCCTCTGCAGCTAACCCCGCCCCCACCCTCTGCTGTCACTAACCCCGCCCCCACCCTCTGCAGTCAGATCCCGCCCCCAGCCTCTGCAGATAACCCCGCCCCCACCCTCTGCAGTCAGATCCCGCCCCCAGCCTCTGCAGATAACCCCACCCCCACCCTGCAGCTAACCCCGCCCCCACCCTGCAGCTAGCCCCGCCCACACCCTCTGCAGCTAACCCCGCCCCCACCCTCTGCAGATAACCCCGCCCCCAGCCTCTGCAGATAACCCCGCCCCCACCCTCTGCAGATAACCCCGCCCCCACCCTCTGCAGCTAACCCCGCCCCCACCCTCTGCAGTCAGATCCCGCCCCCAGCCTCTGCAGATAACCCCACCCCCACCCTGCAGCTAACCCCGCCCCCACCCTGCAGCTAGCCCCGCCCACACCCTCTGCAGCTAATCCCGCCCCCACCCTCTGCAGCTAACCCCGCCCCCACCCTCTGCTGTCACTAACCCCGCCCCCACCCTCTGCTGTCACTAGCCCCGCCCCCACCCTCTGCTGTCACTAGCCCCGCCCCCACCCTCTGCAGCTAACCCCGCCCCCACCCTCTGCAGCTAACCCCGCCCCCACCCTCTGCAGCTAACCCCGCCCCCACCCTCTGCAGCTAACCCCACCCCCACCCTCTGCAGATAACCCCGCCCCAACCCTCTGCAGCTAACCCCGCCCCCACCCTCTGCTGTCACTAGCCCCGCCCCCACCCTCTGCTGTCACTAACCCCGCCCCTCACCCTCTGCAGCTAACCCCGCCCCCACCCTCTGCAGCTATCCCCGCCCCCACCCTCTGCAGCTAACCCCGCCCCCACCCTCTGCAGATAACCCCGCCCCAACCCTCTGCAGCTAACCCCGCCCCCACCCTCTGCAGCTATCCCCGCCCCCACCCTCTGCAGCTAACCCCGCCCCCACCCTCTGCAGCTAACCCCACCCCCACCCTCTGCAGTCAGACCCCGCCCCCACCCTCTGCAGCTAACCCCGCCCCCAGCCTCTGCAGATAACCCCGCCCCAACCCTCTGCAGCTAACCCCGCCCCCACCCTCTGCTGTCACTAACCCCGCCCCCACCCTCTGCAGCTAACCCCGCCCCCACCCTCTGCTGTCACTAACCCCGCCCCCACCCTCTGCAGCTAACCCCGCCCCCAGCCTCTGCAGCTAACCCCGCCCCCACCCTCTGCAGCTAACCCCGCCCCACCCTCTGCAGATAACCCCGCCCCCACCCTCTGCAGCTAATCCCGCCCCCCACCCTCTGCAGCTAACCCCGCCCCCACCCTCTGCAGCTAACCCCGCCCCCAGCCTCTGCAGCTAACCCCACCCCCACCCTCTGCAGCTAACCCCGCCCCCACCCTCTGCAGCTAACCCCGCCCCCACTCTCTGCAGCTAACCCCGCCCCCACCCTCTGCAGTCAGATCCCGCCCCCAGCCTCTGCAGATAACCCCACCCCCACCCTGCAGCTAACCCCGCCCCCACCCTGCAGCTAGCCCCGCCCACACCCTCTGCAGCTAACCCCGCCCCCACCCTCTGCAGATAACCCCGCCCCCAGCCTCTGCAGATAACCCCGCCCCCACCCTCTGCAGATAACCCCGCCCCCACCCTCTGCAGCTAACCCCGCCCCCACCCTCTGTCAGATCGGCCTCCGCTCTCCTCTCTGCCTGCATTCTGTGCTCTCTGCTGCCCCCCTGCTCTGATGGCCAAATCCGGAACAGCCACAAAAAAACGGGACATTTAAAAAATGCGGGGCAGCCGGGACAGCCATTAAAAAACCGGGACTGTCCCGGCTAAAATGGGACACCTGGTCACCCTACTCTCATAGGTAGCTAATGGTCTGGTCCCAGACCACCGGAGACCAGGATGCAGCCGCGTTCTGGGTGTTTCCCTCACACTGGTACTACAGGGGCAGAGTCCCTAACTGATGGGCCTGTCCCTGCAGCAACCACAAGCTGAGGTGAGTCGGGGCCTAGCTGGGGCCAATGGGGAGGGCCACTGACACCCTGCACACGCACACTCTCCCCTTCTGATGTCCCAGCTCCGCCTGGCGTACTCCTGGCACGCGAAAAGTATCTATTTCCCTTGCGAGGGGAATCCTAGCGCCCTATTGGATCTCTGCTGGCACCTGACTAGCTGCCCCTGCGCATTGTGGGGTTTGTAGTCCCCGAGGAGCTCTGTCCCTCCAATGGCCGCCTTGCGCGCCTATCACTGCGCACGCGCGGCATCTCGAGCATGCGGAATCGACTCCAAGATGGAGGCGCCCTGCTATGGGAGCCGCCGATGCCTCCGGGTCACCCGCCACAAGCTGCAGCAACCTACCGCAACACCCCCCCCCCCGCTGTAGCAGAGGAAAGCGGGACCCTGTTATATACAACACTGACAACGCTATATGCACATGAATACAGCACCGTATACACTACTAGCACTATATTCACATGAATACAGCGCCGTATACACTACTAGCACTATATTCACATGAATACAGCGCCGTATACACTACTAGCACTATATTCACATGCATACAGCACCGTATACACTACTAGCACTATATTCACATGCATACAGCACCGTATACACTGCTAGTTCTATATACACATAAAA
>NW_027457068.1:182500-190053 GCF_040206685.1 Ascaphus truei | reverse complement strand
CACTGTGCCTCTCTCTCCCCTCTCCCCTCACTGTGTCTCATCTCCCCTCTCCCCTCACTGTGCCTCTCCCCCCCCCCTCACTGTGCCCTCTCTCCACTCACTGTGCCTCTCCCCCCTCCCCTCACTGTGCCTCTCTCCCCCTTCCCCTCACTGTGCCTCTCTCCCTTCCCCCTCACTGTGCCTCTCCCCCCTCCCCTCACTGTGCCTCTCCCCCCCCTCCCCTCACTGTGCCTCTCTCCCCTCACTGTGCCTCTCTCCCCTCACTGTGCCTCTCACCCCACTCCCCTCACTGTGCTTCTCTCCCTTCTCCTCACTGTGCCTCTCTCCCCTCCCCTCACTGTGCCTCTCTCCCCCACTCCCCCTCACTTTGCCTCTCTCCCCCCTCCCCTCACTGTGCCCTCTCTCCCCCCTCCCCTCACTGTGCCTCTCTCCCCCCTCCCCTCACTGTGTCTCTCTCCCCCTCTCCCCCTCACTGTGCCTCTCCCCCCCCTCACTGTGCCTCTCTCCACTCACTGTGCCTCTCTCCCCCTCCCCTCACTGTGCCTCTCTCCCCTTCCCCTCACTGTGCCTCTCTCCCCTTCCCTCACTGTGCCTCTCTCCCCCCCTCACTGTGCCTCTCTCCCCCCCTCCCCTCACTGTGCCTCTCTCCCCCCCTCCCCTCACTGTGCCTCTCTCCCCCCTCCCCTCACTGTGCCTCTCTCCCCCTTCCTACATACAGTTGCTTGCTTGCTGGATAGCGCAGTTGTGGGGATAATAATGCCGCGGCCGTGGGTTTGATCCCCACACCGGCCATTCTGCAGCTTTCTTTGCATTTGTTCTGTGTTTTATAAAAGGTTATGAGGATGTAAATGTTAAATTGATAAACATACCATGAATCGCTCCCTAGGGTCGTCTCAATCAGCGCTGCTCCCTTCCCCCGTTACCACACGAGAACGCTGGGAAATTAAGGGATCTATCTCAGTATAGTGAAATATTAGGAACATTTTGTATGGAGCAGAATAATTAGCACAATTTTTCAAATATTAATAAATTGACTGGGAGGAGGGAGAGAGGTGACTGGGATGGAGGGAGGGAGGGAGAGAGGTGACTGGGAGGGAGGGAGAGAGGTGACTGGGAAGGAGAGATAGAGGTGACTGGGAGGGAGGGAGAGATAGAGGTGACTGGGAGGGAGAGATAGAGGTGACTGGGAGGGAGAGATAGAGGTGACTGGGAGGGAGAGATAGAGGTGACTGGGAGGGAGAGGTGACTGGGAGGGAGGGAGAGGTGACTGGGAGGGAGGGAGGTGACTGGGAGGGAGGGAGGTGACTGGGAGGGAGGTGACTGGGAGGGAGGGAGGTGACTGGGAGGGAGGGAGGTGACTGGGAGGGAGAGAGGTGACTGGGAGGAAGAGATAGAGGTGACTGGGAGGGAGGTGAAAGGGAGGGAGGCAGGTAGGGAGGTGACAGGGAGGGGGGGAGGTTGACAGGGAGGGAGGGAGAGAGGTGACAGGGAGGGAGGGACGAGAGGGAGAGAGGCGACAGGGAGGGAGAGATAGAAGTGACTGGGAGGGAGAGATAGAGGTAACAGGGAGGGAGGGAGAGATAGAGGTGACAGGGAGGGAGGAGGGGGGGTGAGGGCAGGGGGTGGGAGCAAGGAGGAGGATAATGCTGGAGGGGTTGATAATTGGTTTTCCACTTTAACTAATCAAAGAATACATAAAATTATGGATTCAGTGACTCACACGGGCTTGTGTGGTGTCTCTCCCTCAACGCTGACTGTAGTGGATTTATTACAGACTCATATGCTGGAGTCTCAATATACATAAAACTCACACGGCCTGATGTGAGTCCTTGTCCTCAGAGGGTGATGTCCTGTATGGATGGTGTCTGGGTTGTCTCAGCAGAATTATCCCCCGATGGGTGTAGTGTGTGAGTGTCTCCTCTCCCCGTTTCCCAGATGACCAAAAGGAGTGTATGCCAACAAGGGTTAACAACAATAAAAAAGGTCTTTAATGGGTATACAGTGGAGACATAAGCATATGAAATGCAAACATGTGGTGAACCATAAAAGTATAGAACAATCTATGACAAAATGAAATAAATTATACTAAGACACAATGAAATAAAATAAAATAAGACACAATGAAATAAAATGAAATAAAGCAAACACAAGGACTACACTCACACTTGAAGTCAAATAAAATGGCCCAGCCTCAGCCGCTCGGTACACTCCTGCACGGTCTCCTCCTCCGTTCTTGTTCCCACTGGCGCGTCCGGCAGCGGAACCGGAAGAGGGGATCTGCACCGGATGTCCTGTAGTGTGCTGGGTCCCTCTCTCAATGAGCTCCGGCAATGTTTCGCAATAAGCTTCGTCAGGTTCCTGCTGGATGCTCATTGTGTGCTGTATATATAGGTATCCCCCTTTAGTTAATTGGTTGATCACCTGTTTCTGATTAAAATTAAAACGGAGTAAAAATGACTATTTTATGTCTTTATAAGTGTTGCCGTTATTAGCCCTTAGTATTTATGGTAACCGGATGGTGGATTTCAACTTTGTAAGAAGAGATTGCATAATTAAAGTTGCATAGTAGAAGTTGCATAATGATCTTTACCCAGCACTAATTAAAAATGGGTGTTCAAACAGACTTAGTTTTTCTTTCAATTGCGCGACTATCTGGTGGGAACAGTATTTTCGAAATAATCACAATGTTAGGAACCATTAAAATCCTCCGTGAGTCACTCCTTTTAAACTTTTTTTGCTCTTAGTTAAAATCTTGCCATTCGTGATACAATGGTGCCACCATGTGGCCAAACGTGAAAATTACATCTACCTTGACATTGCAAAATCATATTTCTTGCTGTGGGCAGTATGCCCTACATTTGTACAAAACACATTTAGAATGGTTATAAAGAGTGGTGTATTAGAAAGGTATTTTAAAAAATAGGGAAAAAGGGTTTAGAACCTAATGATTTGGCAGGCACATTTGAAATGATTCAGGGAACATCTAAAAACCTTTCCTTCCTTGGAAGAGCAAGAATAAGTATACATACACAATTAAAACCTAATGTGGCTCAATCCTTAGGATGGAGAACCCTGGAGAGGTCGTTCAGCTAACTAGACATCATTTAATGGATAGCTCTTAGGAAATAGTAGATCAAAAACCAAATATTGGAGTGCTCATTCAGATAGCTGGAGTAACTCCGTGTTTCACTTCACACTTAGATGATTTGCAGTCTGATAAAAACTTTATCATGGTTTAAACCATGGTGCCACCTTGTGGCTGTGTGTGGATATTACATTGACATTGTCATTTCTAATAGTAAGTCTTTGAAACTTAAAAGATGTTCAGGGTTATTCGTTGCTAGTTTCTAACTTCAAATCTGCTTGCAGTTTCATACAGAGTGAGTTCATTAGTTGTCCCGATGATGTGCATCACTTTTGGTCCTCGAGGGTAGGTTCAAGGTGGATTCTTATACGATACGCACTCCCCTATATGAAATGGGATGGGAGAGGAATCAGTGTGTGTTTGGACATGCTTCTGGAATGATTTTTTTTAAATGACTTTTAAAAATGATTTTTAAAAATGATTTTTAAAAAGGGGGAAATGGAAACAAATCAATGTGTGTTCAAAGAAAGGCTGCAATGTCTATATCTACGTTAAGGCCTGCGGGTGCCAGGCTTTTCAGTTTATATATCCAAAAAGTTTCTTTTCGCGATAGAGATGTCAGTCTGTCCCCTCCCCTCCAATGAGGGGGGACTACTTCGATGCCCCTGAATTCAAGGCCTGATGGGTCTCCTTGGTGATGCAGTGCAAAATGCTTCGAGACGCTATGTGTCATTAATTTGCGTCTAATGTTCCCTAGGTGTTCCAGAATGCGTACCCGTAGTGGTCTACTGGTACGTCCTACATACTGGAGTCCACAGGGGCAATTTAAAAGGTAAACTACGAATTCTGATTTACAGTTAATAAAACTGGTGATTTTAAACTGTTCTCCTGTTATTTTAGAGATGAACTGAATTTTTTCTTTGGTTCCCTGTTTGCATGCTTTGCAAGAATTACATCTATGGAAACCTTTAACTTTTTGTAGCCAGTTGGGATCATGGCCTGTTGCACTATTTTCTGGCCTAAAAAGGCTTGGTGCTAACCTTCTTTTGATATTGTCAGCCCTCTTATAGATGACTCTCGGCTTCCCTGGAAGATAATCCTTCAGAGTGGGGTCTCCTTGTAGGAGATGCCAGTGTTTATTCAGAATTTGTTGTATGCTTCCTGCATCTTGGCTGTACTGTGTTAAAAAAGCTATGCTGAACTCCTCTTTGGGCTTTGGTGGATTTGTTTTGAGGATTTCACTACGTTTGAGCTTCCCTACATCTCTTATTGCTATATCCATTTTGTCGTTATCATAGTTTTTAGCAATGAAGCGGTTTTTAAGTATATTGGATTGCTCCCTATAGACATTATCATCGCTACAGTTTCTCCTAATTCTGCGAAACTGTCCTGGGGGTATGTTCTTTAACCAATTTTTGTGGTGGCAACTGGTGTTGAGTAAGTAATTGTTACAGTCTACTGTTTTGAAGAAAGTTTTGGTCTTAAGTACATTGTCTTCTATATAGATTGTCAGATCTAAGAAGTCTACTGAGTTAATTCCTATACACGACGTGAAAGCCAAATTTCTCTCATTATTGTTAATGTAATTTAAGAAGTGATTCAAGCTTTCGCTACTGCCTTTCCCGATGAAGAACACATCATCGATGTATCTTCGCCACAGGACGAGATCCGCACCATAATCATGGTCCGACCAGATGGTATCGGTCTCCAATTGTCCATGAACAAGTTGGCATAACTTGGTGCGAATTTCGTACCCATCGCTGTACCACATTTTTGTAAAAAGTAGGTTCCATCGAAATTAAAAAGGTTGTGTTTAAGAATAAAATTGATACTTTCTAAAATAAAGCGTTGCTGTTCCATTTTAACCGTTTTATCGCTTGTTATTGTCCTATTGATGGCTTCGATTCCATCATCATGCTTTATGGATGTGTATAATGAAGTTACGTCACAAGTGCACATTTTATAGTCTTCTTGCCAGACTATCTGTTCCAATATATTAAGAATTTGCGTGGTATCTCTAAGGTAAGACCGCATCTCCGCAACATATGGTTGCAGGAAGCCATCTATATACTCTGATAGTCGCGACGTGAGTGAGAATATCCCAGAGATGATGGGTCTCCCTGGTGGTGCTTCCATGTTTTTGTGTATTTCAGGTAGAAAGTAGAATATCGGCATAACTGGGAACTTGACATTAAGATAGTCATATTCTTTCTCATTTAGGACTCCTGTCGTCTTGCCTTTATCTAGCAGAGTGAGGAATTCTGTACAGAATTCTTTATGCGGATTCGTCTTAAGACGTGCATAGGTGACGTCGTCCGACAGTATCCTCTCTGCTTCTCCTTTATAGTAGACAGTGTCCATAATGACTACCCCTCCCCCTTGTCTGCTTGTTTGAATGTGATTCCCTTATCCTTTTCTAAGTTTTGTAGAGCGATTTTTCTTTAAGTGTTAGATTATTTTTTGTTAGCTTAGTCGTATTCGAGGTCAGTCTGTCAAAATCCTCCTGTATTTTCTGATGGAATACTTCAAGATTATGGCCTTTCGCCCAACTAGGATAGAATTTAGACTTATTTTTGAGGTTGGAATGTTTGAACTCATCACTCTCTATGTGCAAATTAGTATTACTGCTCACTATCTCCCTGGTTTGTGCATCTTTTGAGATGAAGAATTTCTTAAGTGTAAGCTGTCTAATATACTTGTGTGCGTCTATATACAGATTGAAGCTATTCGCCTTTGCGACTGGAGCGAAGTTTAACCCCTTTTTTATTAGGTTACATTCATCTATATTAAGTTCTTTTTTAGTCAGGTTGAATATGTTATTTAGGTCGCTGCTCTTTTTCTGTGTCCTTCGTCCTCCCCGCTTTCCTCGTGTGGTCTTTTTCTGAGTTTTGTATTTGGTGTTTCTATTTCCTTCTGGTCTTCTAACACTAGGAAGCGATTCTGAGTGGCTAGGGGTGGAGGTTTTGTTGTATGGGCCTGTTCTAAAAAATGCCCTGCGTGTGGTCGGGGTGATCTTTGCTCTCTCCCATAGCCCTGCTCCTTGTCCTGTCGTTCCCTGTGTGTTGCCTTCTACCTTTCCCACCACCTCCCCCCCTTCGCACCACCTCCCCCCCCCTTCCCACCACCTCTCCCCCCCCTTCCCACCACCTCCCCCCCTTCTCACCACCTTCCCCCCTTCCCACCACCTCCCCCCCCCCCCCCACACACACACACGTAGACACACACACGTAGACACACACACGTAGACACACACACGTAGACACACACACGTAGACACACACACGTAGACACACACACACACACGTAGACACACACACACACACGTAGACACACACACACACACACGTAGACACACACACACACACACACGTAGACACACACACACACACACGTAGACACACACACACACACACGTAGACACACACACACACACGTAGACACACACACGTAGACACACACACCACACACGTAGACACACACACACGTAGACACACACACACGTAGACACACACACACGTAGACACACACACACGTAGACACACACACACACGTAGACACACACACACGTAGACACACACACACGTAGACACACTCAATTTTTGGTTCTGTTCCTGTTGCCCCCTAGCCTCTCCAATTCAAGCATTGGAGATTATTTTTTAATATACTGTACGTGTGTGTGTGTGTACATGTATTTATGTCTATATCAATAAAAGAGGGACAGTGCGGCTCCCATAGTGCATAAATGTGTATAACTTTTTTAATAAAAATACCCAAAATGTGGATTACGGCCACTCAAAAGATAAATATTAAAATTGCACATAGGACATATATTACGGTACACCAATATCACCGTGGATTAATTGAAGGCACCGGACGTGACCTGCATACGGGACAACGGTTAATACACAGCTCACAAGCTGTCCCACTTTTCTCCTCCACAAAGGTCCCTCAAATGGACAATATCTCCCCTAACTTAGTCCTCATATACCACCTGTCACGAACATCACACAAGTGTGCACGTGACTTAGATCTGCAACAGGATTAATACACACGGTTACTCTAGTCAACTTGCCTTTCTCCTCCGTTAAGGTACCTTCAATTAGTTAATATTAACCCCTTCCTAAATTGCAATCATATCTCTGTTTCCACCACCCGAGAAATGCAAACAAAAGATGTAATATTGATATGTTTGCCAGGGTCTCAGGTCCCTGTTTAAATGCGTGATTTTTTCTATCAGACACAAAATCTGTTGTAACAAAATGTGTCCAGATATGTAAATACTCTCTCCAGAGAGTGCAAAAGTTAATTCACAGCCCAAAGCATCACTTATTAAAAGTTTTAATATATATAAAAATACAATGCTTCGATTACAGAAAAAGGATTACAAGAACAAACAATTACAGTAAATGCAGGACCGTTTCTTAAAATAACAGGATATAACATAAAACAGAAATCCCTATACAGTATG
>NW_027457068.1:0-177500 GCF_040206685.1 Ascaphus truei | reverse complement strand
CATTCCAGATTCAAAACCTTTCATCAAATATTAATCATGCAGGTACGGTGACTAACAATCAAGGTGTCTCTGCCAAACCCCATATATTCCACTGTGCGAGATTTACAAGCAGAGATCTTCAGATAACCGGTCACCTGCTCTGGATTTGAATAATATTACATGGGAGGAGATGTATCCAACTGCCAACCATTCTGTGCATGATTTGTTTGTCAACCTCCTGGGAGGAAGGTGGGGGGGCGTGGAATATTGTCTATTGCAGGAGTACTCAACTTCAGTCCTCATGGGCCACCAACAGGTCAGGTTTTAAGGATATCACTGCTTCAGCACAGGTGGTTTAATCAGAGGCTCTCTTGTGGTCACTGCGGAGTAAAGTTAGTTGCATGATCGTGGCGTCAGAGTGACGCCTACCCTTTGACCTAAGTTTCGCTTTCTCAAAAAAAGGTTTAAATTTGCCTCATCACTTGGGCCAATAGGGAGCGGCAGTGTCATCGGTTGCGACTTTTTACTGACTTGTGTGAAACGGGGGTTTAAAGACCAGGAAGTCCCGGCGCTACCTTTACTGGGAAATACCTCGGAAGCAGGTGGTCCACCGCGTTGATATTAATGCATTTCGGGGATCCCCTGATTCCCAACAATACCATTTTTAATGAGTTTTAAAATAGCCTTTAATTTCTATAGCAGGTTTTTGCCCACCTCCCAAGCAGTGCAAGATGTTTGCAACACTTTCCTGTTTGGGATAATTTGTTGCCAAATTTCCCAGCAGTTTGAGCTGCAAACTGCAACAATAGATAATGCTACCTTAGTAATACAGTATAAGGATACATTGTAGCTTCTGAGTTAGGCCTTGGATATAGTGTAGGCGTGCGTGCGCGCGACCGAACGCATGGAGTCACGTGTGGCTGTGATGTCACCAGGCTGGTTCACCCTCATTGGCTGAACCGCTCATGTGACGTGGCCGTGACGCGGCCATCACTCAAAACCCCCCAAATTATTTGTGTCTCAAATTATGCCGCGCTTCCTCGCGCACACTATAGCCAGCCTGATAGAGGTACTGCATTTTGTTCGCGCTGCGCGCCCTATGGCAACAGCCTTACACTGACTGAAGCGGCCATTATATTAGTCGCACAATGAGGATTTATAACAGGAGCACCAAATGATTGCCAGCTTAGGTAATAACACCAATAATACATGGCCCCATGCTTCACATATACAAATAAGAAAAGAAGGGGGGGATGTAGTATTGTTGCTTTAAAGGTGCAATCCCACATAGTCGGCCAGAAAATATACTTTAAAGTGTTTGTCTTCCCTAAACAAATCTAACACGGCTAAGAGCAAATATCTGACCGCTCCTTTTTGTTTTCCGGAAATTGATTAAAAAAACAGATTTTTTTTTTGAGCCTCTAAATGGGGAAGTGTTTTCTTCACCCTGTCCTCATTGGAGAACCTATAGGGATGTGAGGAGGGGGGCGCTCTGGCTGTACCACACACTTTTCACACTCACAGGAGAGCAGCCACAGGAAATCACACCCTCCCAAGTCTCACTTTAAAAAATAATATAAAAATACATCAGGGGTCATATTTGGATAAAAATGGCATCCATCACCCAGAGGGGACCCCTTACAGTGGAAATCGGGTAATGTAATTGGTTCGCTTTGGTCCTTGGAGGGACTGCCACTTTAACACAACCGCTAGCAAACATATGAGCTCTTGTAATTGTAGCCGTAATCCATGACCTAAAATGAATGAATATTTTGGCCGGGGCGGTAAGGCCGGGTAAGAAGATAAAGGAACCATTGGCGAGCGATGTCATCCGACCATATTTAGATTTTGCAACCTACTGTATCTTAATTGAACGTGATGTTTGTGAGAGCGAAGAATTGAGGAGACCAGCCCAGAAGGAGTCTTGGGTTACCATTAAACAGTTTTATTGGTGCCGAATCTGCGGACTCTATATCTACCCAACATTTGCTTCTCCGCTAAGTGTGCCAGGAAACAATTGTGCGGCTCTATATACTGTAATATTTAGAGAAATGAAGCAGGTCTCCTCAATATAGCATTTTTGACCTTAAGTATTTGGACAATTTTACATGAATTCCAAACCATTTGTTGAAAGATATTAAGGTTGGTTTCAAAGGGATTTATTTTTGAAAGGCGCTCTCCCCCCCCCTCCCCCCTTTTTTTTCCCCAGCATACATATATTGTAATATTGATTTAAATACAGGTCACATAACTTTGTAGATGTTTATTAAATCGGATACAGTAACACACTTTAACCAGATTAGTGCAACACACAGCTGCCCCAGGCCTCGCAAAATTGAAAAGCGGACATGTAAACTCCCCATGGGTGTTGAGGCTCCGTAAACTATGTACTGTATATAGTATATTGCTTCCTCCTCCCATTTTACCTTCACCCAGCCCCTCCTGTAATTGCCCTAAGGGCACCGAAGCTGCTGTACCTGTTCTGTGTCTCCTGGACACTTTGTAATCTCACATATTAATACTGTGCCTAGTACAAAACTGCACTCTTGCTCTCGAGGAAAATAAACATTCTCCAGAAGAGGTATTCAATGGGGGGGAGGAAGGAGGAGATTAACAAATCCATACTTGGTGGGAATTTAACCCTCTTTCAAGTTTCAATCACACTTAACGTAAAGAATGAACTTAATTGTGAGAAAATTACATTACATTTCCATTTGCTTTGGGGATTGTCTTCATAATCTTATTTGTCACTCTTCTCCCCCTCCATTTTCTTGGCTAATGATGACAATGTAATTAGTTTACAGAAATCGACAAAGGAACAAAGTGTTTACCAATCTCTCTGCGTATGGAGAAGGAGTGGCTCAGTGAGTAAAGACACTGACTGGCACTGAGTTTGAAGCAGGGGAGTCTGGTTCAATTCCCGGTGTCTGCTCCTTGTGACCTTGGGCAAGTCACTTTATCTCACTGTGCCTCAGGCACCAAAAACATAGATTGTAAGCTCCACGGGGCAGGGACCTGTGCCTGCAAAATGTCTCTGTAAAGCGCTGCGTAAAACTAGCAGCGCTATACAAGAACATGCTATTATTATTATGCTACAGTTTATACACAGGTGTTTCGCAGAAGAGGTCCGGTAAAGATGGTTGTAAGCATAAATCTATATATATACGCTTATAGTGCCTTGCGACGGCGACAGCGACGTGACGTTGCTCCAAATCAAATACATTGACTCCGTCGCAAGTGCTTATAGTAAGCGCGATGGCGCGGCAAAAAAATTTGAAGGCAGGTCTATTAGATTTTTTTTTTTTTTTTTAGAGACAGTCGCCACATGTGACTGTATCTAAAGCAATCAGAGACCTCTGCCCGCCCCCTTTCAAAACCTAATTATAACTTTCGTGGGTGACGTCATCGGTCCCATCGCCAGCACTATACACTGGCGACACACTTTATTCGAGCTCGGCTAGTCCCACGAATTCGGGTATACCCGGGTGTATTGAGGTTTGTGACTGTTTTCTGCCCGAGTATATTGGGTTATTTTCTAGGCAGGGATTGAAGCATTTTATTCCCCCTGGCTGCAATATTGCACAGTATATATATATATACTGCATTACAATTCATGAATTTATGCCATCTGGTAGACACGCGAAGCATTGCAGCCTATTAAATCCTAATCATTATCATTTAACAAATCAGCCGCCCATCAGCCAGGCATGAACCCAGGCTGGGAAGGCAAATGCAACGGGGCTTGTCAGAGGTGAGGAGCGGCGCATTCCAGGTATCTGCCAGGTACATACCAGGTATTTGCTCGAATAAAGTGTGTCGGTGCAGTAAGCGCTGCCTAAGCTGCCAGGAGATTTAGGAGGACGGTTCAGTGACAGGATGACATATTCTCTCCTAGACCCTCTACAATCTGACTTCCACACTGCTCACTCCACGGAAACAGCCCTCACTAAAATAACTGACCTCCATGCTGCCAAAGACAGAGGTTGTTACACTCTGCTCATATTACTCGACCTCTCTGCAGCATTTAATAGCGTGGACCACCCTCTTATCCTTCACATTCTCCATACTCTTGGTATTCGGAACAAAGCTCTATCCTGGATCTCATCCTACCTCTCCCATCGTACTTTCAGTGTCTCTTCTGATAACACCTCCACATCTATCGATCTCTCTGTGGGGATACCCCAGGGCTCTATACTGGGACCTCTTCTATTTTCTCTGTACACACTCTCTCTAGGTGACCTAATAACATCTTTTGGGTTTAAATATCACCTCTATGCTGACGACACACAAATGTACTTTTCAACACCCGACCTTACACCTGCTGTACAAACCAAAGTTTCTGAATGTCTCTGCTATATCATCCTGGATGGCCCTTCGCCGACTTAAACTCAACATGGCAAAAACAGAGCTCCTCACTTCCTCCCAAACCTGGCCCTACTACCTCCTTCCACATTACTGTTGGAACTACGATCATTCACCCAGTAGCCCAAGCACGCTGCCTAGGGGTCACACTCGACTCCTCTCACATTCGCCCCTCACATTCAAAACATTTCTAAAACCTGTCGCTTTTTCCTCCGCAATATAAAAAAAATACGCCCTTTCCTCTGTTGCTCGATTGCTAAAACTCTGACTCAGGCCCTCATTCTCTCCCGTCTTGATTACTGTAACCTCCTGCTGTCCGGCCTTCCTGCCTCTCACCTGTCTCCCCTACAATCTATCCTAAACGCTGCTGCCAGAATCACTCTACTCTTTCCTAGATCTGTCTCAGCATCTCCCCTCATGAAATCCCTCTCCTGGCTTCCGATCAAATCCCGCATCTCACACTCCATTCTCCTCCTCACTTTTAAAGCTTTACACTCTTCTGCCCCTCCTTACATCTCAGCCCTAATTTCTCGTTATGCACCATCCAGACTCTTGCGTTCTTCTCAAGGATGTCTTCTTTCTACCCCCTTTTGTATCTAAAGCCCTCTCCCGCCTTAAACCTTTTTCACTGACTGCCCCACACCTCTGGAATGCCCTTCCCCTCAATACCCGACTAGCACCCTCTCTATCCACCTTTAAGACCCACCTTAAGACACACTTGCTTAAAGAAGCATATGAATAGCACTGTGGATATGACTGGACACACGATACATAAAGCTTGGCCCCCTGCAGACGCACTTACCAGAATTCCCTCCTACTGTCTGTACGTTCTCCCTACCTACCAATTAGACTGTAAGCTCCTAGGAGCAGGGACTCCTCTTCCTTAATGTTACTTTTATGCCTGTAGCACTTATTCCCATGACCTGTTATTTATATTATCTGTTATTTATTTGATTACCACGTGTATTACTACTGTGAAGCGCTATGTACATTAATGGCGCTATATAAATAAAGACATACAATACAATACATGGACACTGGGAGATACAGAAAGTGGCAATGATAAAGGATGAGGGAGCAAGAATTATAGTAGGTTGAAGGCCATTTACTCGCTAAAGTTACCCTATGAAAGTATTCTACTATATGGAACCCTTAGGCCAGCAGTGCGCAAACTGGGGGGCGGGAACATTTGTAGGGGGGCGCGTGCGGTTACAGAGGCCCCGCGCTCTTCCCCACGGCATTTAATTTAAATGGGGCCTCTGTAACTCACTTACCTGCTCTCTGCGGGTCTTCGGCGGTGCGGCGTCAAATGACGCAGTTGGGTAATGTGATGTCACACGTCGCCAGGGCAACGCTAGTCAAATGACGCCGCGGGGTGACGTCACATGACCCGCGACATCATTCAACACCCAGTCATTGGGACGGGGGGGGCGCAAACGTTGCGGCTCCCGGACGGGCGCGCAGCTCAAGAAATTTGCATACCCCTGCCTAAGGCTACATTTATAGTGCCGGCGACGGTCACGTCAGGCTGCAGTCGCTGGAAATATCAAATTGAAATGACTTCCAGTGATCGCGACCAAGCCGTCACATCGAGCTTGCTATAAGCGCATGCGACGGCGGCAATGCAATTGTTTTCACGCGGCATCGCTGTCGTCGCCGGCACTATAAGCGCAGCCTTATTCTGTTATGATATTGTGGGTCCCAAGCAACCGCGGTCATCTTGCTTTTGTGTGTCGGATACCAATATGATTTCTTTGGAGAGGGGGGCAGTTTCAAAGGACTGCTCTAAGCAATCAGCCACTGACCCCTTGCAGTATTGGTGTAGGTCAGTGACCTAAGTTCCCAATTTAACTTCCTCATGTCCAAGAAAAACTTCTTTGCAGTGTTCATTTCCTTCCTGAATGAGTAGCCGAAACTCTCCTAGAGGAGGGAGAGAGCGTTTATCAGACCGGAAGGTACACTCATTATATGTGGAGGGATTTTGATTAACTTTCTCCAGAAAAGCGATGTAGGGGGCAGTGACTCTCAAGTAATTCACTTTCTACCTTTAAATGTAACAGATTGTGATCAATTTTAATAGACCAGTGAGTTCTTTTATAGATAAATATTGTAGTGCACAGAGCTTTCCCAACCTCATGGGGTTCTGTATATGTGAAGACGCCCATAAGGTTGGGAAACCAGTGAGGTTGGGAAAGCTCTGTCCATGTGAAGAAGAACCCAGTGAGGTTGGGAAAGCTCTGTCCATGTGAAGAAGAACCCAGTGAGGTTGGGAAAGCTCTGTCCATGTAAAGAAGCTACAGAGCTTTCCCAACCCCACGGGGCTCTTCTTCACATGGACAGAGCTTTATACACCTCTTTGTGTGGGCAGAGCTTTCCAAATCTCACTTGTCTCTTCACACTTGCACACACGATTACATCAATGAACAACTCGTGTGTTACCTTTTTATTGGAGCAAGAATCCACAAGGAATGTTCAGGAAGTGAACTGCCCATCTTCTTTTCTTCATAATCTGAGACTCTTCCAAACTAGGAGGTCATTTATATCTATATCAGGCAGCTAGAGTTTAACATAATGAATTCCGCTCACAGAAGCATGACATAAATAGTGTCCACAAAATTCAGCAGCAGGAGGAGATGACTGTGCAAAGGAGCATGTTATCTTTTATTCTGTCTGTGTCCGAGGCGGCCTTTTTAATTTTTTTTTTTCAGATGTTAAATTGCCCTAGGCCAGGAGTGGGCAACTCCAGTCCTCAAGGGCCACCAACATTTCAGGTTTTCAGGATACCCCTGCTTCAGCACTGGTGGCTCAATCAGTGGTTCAGTATGATTAAGACTGGAGTTGCCAACCCCTGCCCTAGACAGACCTCTTGCTGTGACTCAGTCCGGCTGGCATGAGTGCAGTGTGGACGTACAACCGAAATCATTTCCTGACCGTTACAAAGAATGTGCTTTCTACGAGCAGTCTTTGATTCATAGACCCAAGGCCTGGAGGGAATTGAGCAGTGGAGGGGTTCTTTGGGATTTTGTGGTTCTGTTTTTTTGCTCTGCCTGGCCCCAAATTCAATATGGTGGGAAGCCGCTTTCCAGTGTTGGAAAAGAGAGTCTCCATTCCCAAAGAGTGGGACTAAAATTTTCTGTGCAGTATAATTCCATGTGCTATCTTTGTAGTGGTCGGTGACCGTCTGTATAGAAATGGATCGGACCAGAAAACATTTGCTGAGAATTCCATAAAGTCCTAAAAGGAAAGACCTTCATGATCTGAAGTTATAGGAGTATTGTAATGTTGTTGTAAATGTATTTAAGACTTACATTTTCATTCAATGATGATTAATATCGGTGTGGATGTTTCACAAGCATTTCTGTAATCTGTATAGATTAATACTTTTCTGTTACCTTTTTCTTAAACCCAGTGTCTGCTAGTGTGGCTTCAATAGTTAGTGTGGAAAATATTACTTCTAACAGCTTAAAAAGGCAGTTCGAGCGGCACATAACAAAAAAAAAAAATATTTTTTTAATATATTTAGCATTTGATTACCTTTTATTGAAAATGAATTACCTAAGCTGCCGAACGATTCGTTCTCCCGGGATCGATCAGCAAAGATCCTGCTTCCCAGGGTTCACTAAATGGGCAGTAAGGGAAAAAAGAACAGACCGCGCACAACTCAGTGTAATCAATTAAAATATATTGAAATAAAGTGAAGGTGGTGTTAACAGCCCCTTTTTTGTACGTGCATTTATCAGGCGATACATGAATCTCGGCACGTTATAAACTGGGACAGTGTTCACACCGTGTGAGAACACTGCTCCAGTTGGTAACGTGACGAAATTCATGTATTGCCTGATAACATCACCCCTTTGTACGTGCATTTATCACCACCTTCACTTTATTTCAATGTATTTTAATTGATTACACTGAGTTGTGTGCGGTCTGTTCTTTTTTTCTTCTTTAATAGTCACATAGGATGTTGCGCCATCTGAAGCAGCACAGCAGCAGACTCTATTATTGTTAAGGTTTTCTCCTTATTCTAATATCACGATTCACTTTATGGTTCACTTTATGGTTGTGTATTTAGTATTCACTGATATATCACTGTCATTATTATTTTATTTGATACACCGAGTCATCACTTATTAGTTATTTTAACTGTTATGGTTGAAGGTTAATATTATTCACTAAAATATATATAATTGGTAGCGCAGATTTTTTCACTTTTTACTTTTTTCACTAAATGGCCGCCTTTCAGTTTATATCAATCATATCAATCTTTCAGTCATTGTAAGGCCGCGTCCATGGATAGTGCTTGCGGGCGGAGGCGCGCTTCCGCTCGGCACTTAGCCCCTACAGCCGCAATGAGAGCGGCTTTAGTAGGGGCTCGTCTACGCTTCCGCAAGCGCGCGGAAGCGTAGGTCTTAGGAAAATTTTTCATTTTCCCGCTTGCCGGAGCGCAAGGCCGGTCACGTGAGCAGTTCGCCCAATGAGGGCGAACCAGCTCCGTGACGTCACTGGTCCGCCCGCCGACACGCCCACGGACGGCGCGCTTTCTAAGGCCTTTCCCTCAGCCTCAGCGCGCCTCTGTCCGCCAGCAATAACCAGGGCCGAGGCCTAATTCAGGCAGCTCCAATGTATTCTTTTATATTACAAGGTATCATTACCTATTGTTACAGTTTGCAGCTCAAACATCTGGGAATATTGGCAACAAAGTATCACAAACATCTTGCACAGCTGGGGATGTGTGCTATAAACCTGCTATAGAAATCAAAGGATGATCAGTATATTCGAGCAGCAAAACAAGTGACATCTTATATAGGTTTTTTTTATTTTTTTTTTCAATCAGTTCTGTATTATTAGATAATACTTATTAGTGCATTTAAAAAAAAAATATTATTAAACTCTTAATGTCATTTTTAATGAGTTGTTTTTTTATTTTTTTAAAGCATCCTTTTATTTCTATTGCAGGTTTTAGCACACCTAGCAAGATCTTTGCAACACTTTCCTATTTGTGATAATTTGTTGCCAATATTCCCAGCAGTTTGAGCTGCAAACTGTAACAATAGATAATGATACCATAGTAATATAAGAACACATTGTAGCTGCTGAGTACCCTGACTGAAGGATTGATTGAAACTGAAAGGCAGCCATTATGTTAGTCACAAAATCAGGATTTTTACAGATTTATAACCGGAGCACCAAACAATTGCCAGCTAAGGTATGACTGTAGAATTAGACATTGTCGCACGCTTTACATACACAACTAAAAAAATGAGAGAGAGGAGGAATGTAGTAACGCTGCTTAAAAACTCATCAAACATGGCAATAAGACACAACCGGGAAGCCACATAGTAAACCCCAGGTCGGTACTCTTGTAGGGCCCCACACTACCCGTTATTCCCCCACAACAATGGTGGAGATGACGGGATAAGTCCTTACACAGGACAGACCTTAGTATGGGGTTATAGACTTCTAATTGAGACAAATGTTCGAAGCAATTGTCTTATTTATAATTAAGATGATATCCAATTCCTACTTAATCTGTATGTTGTGTGCCCCCCCCCCGCCCTCCTCCTTTTAACTTTAGTACCCTTCCCCATCAAACAAAAGTTAATGTATTAATGTAAACTGTTAATATATATCTTCTATAAAAATTGTAAGATGGAAAATAATGGCATTGAGTTAATACAATTAACTATTACCTAATACTATCGGACTGATTTATTAAAAACGCACATGTAGGATATTGCCTAGACTGTTTCTCTAAGGCTATGAATGGCTTATGTATGACACTCTCCAAAAAATAGAGTATTTAATGGTGTTTTTTTGTTTTTTTCCTAGTCTCTTGTGACTACAGGTAAATTATCCCAAAGTGTGTGTGTTTTTTTTTTTTTTTCTGTTTGCCATAGCGGCTTTTCTGCCACCATTAAACAATCAGTGCAGAGCCAGCAAACCCACTTCAGGACATCTGTTTTGTTTTTTGGGCTCCTCCATTTAAACGTTGGTAGCGTGCTATGTATTGTTGCGGTCAAATCTGTGTTGCATTTAAAACCTCACTTTGCCTTCCAGATGCTGAATGCAGCTCTCTGATACAACACGGCATGCCGTATCCAGAACAGGGGCAGGATGAGTTTAAAAAATGGCGCCGGCCATGAGAAAGGGTTCCACGATCTCTACATTTACCCACAACTCTCTCCAGGGAGCAACTCCTGCTGTACGGTTCCAGCCACTAAAGAGTCGTCAACCTCTGATGTCATCAGGGACGCGGTGTCTGTCCTGGGGCTGGACATCTCCAAGTGCTACGTGTTGGCAGAGGTGAAGGAGTCGGGAGGGGAGGAGTGGGTGCTTGATCTCAACGACTCGCCCGTTCAACGGGTGTTGCTGTGGCCCCGGAGAGCCCAGGGGAAGCACCAGCAGGTGGATGGCTACTACTTCCTTCTGCAGGAGAGGAACCAGGACGGGAGCATTAAATATGTTCACCTGCCTCTGGTGTCCGATGAGAAGGAGGCCCGCAGGCTGGTGGAGAGGGGCTTCCTGCCCCGGCCTCAGGAGGACTATGATGACCTGTGTAACTTGCCAAAGTTGAGGGAGTCTGCTATCTTGGGCAACCTAAAAACCCGCTTCCTGAAGCAGAAAATCTATACTTACGCAGGGAGCATCCTGATAGCCATTAATCCCTTCAAGTTCCTACCCATCTACAACCCTAAGTACGTGAAGATGTACGACAACCACCAGCTGGGGAAGCTGGAGCCCCACATCTTCGCCATCGCGGACGTGTCCTATCACACCATGCTGAAGAAGCGCATCAACCAGTGCATTGTCATCTCCGGAGAGAGCGGCTCAGGAAAGACGCAGAGCACCAACTTCCTCATACACTGCCTGACTGCGCTGAGCCAGAAGGGCAACGCCAGTGGGGTGGAGAGGACCATACTGGGCGCCGGGCCAGTTCTGGAGGTAAAGGGAGGGTTTGGGTATACCATGTCCAATTAAAGGGACAGTCCTATGTAGGATCAAAGTGTACAATGCCAGTAACATGTTTGTTGAAGGGACCTATAACAGATATTTGATGGGCTAAAGATGCGAAGGGTCTTTAATGGCCCATTTAAGGAGTCCGTGCCTCCTGGGACCAAACTACTAATAGCAGTAACATATTTACATCACATCTGGGGATTTACTTTTTTTGTACTAATCTGCCACCCATACGTAAAGTTTATTTGTAAACGTGGTGAGCTGAAACTTGTGAGGGGTTTCCTTTCCTCTGGCTCTTTCCTTTTTGTCTGTCCCTGTGTGCAACAAGCGTTTAAATGGGTAAAGCCCTGTCTCTCCCTCACCCTTTGTTATTGGCTCTCTGATGAGGATGCGTGGGCCAAGGGTACATCACACACTTTACTGATAAACTCGCAAAGGACCCCTGAGAAATGCATTTGTAATTAATTTCCAAAGGAGCAAAATATTTGCTTTTAGCGTGGTTAGATTTAATTTCAGGAAGACACTGCTATTCTTTCGGAAAGTTTGTTTTATCAGCCATTGGCCCCTTTTTAAGGCCTCAAGTTGTCTTTCAATGATCTAAAAATATTTTCCTTTATGAAATCTTATTATGATTTTATTTATATTGCTTCAACGCGCTCCGCAGCACAGGGGTGAGTGAGCGACAATACCAAGCAGATTCATTTCAATGCTAGTTAACCCTAAAGGTCAAGGGTGCTCAACTCCAGTCCTCAAGCTGCCCAACAGGTCAGGTTTTCAGGATATCCCTGCTTCAGCACAGGTGGCTCAATCAGGCTGTCGATTGAGCCAACTGTGCTGAAGCTGGGATATCCTGAAAACCTGACCTGTTTGGGGGAGGGGTGGACTGGATTTGAGCACCCCGGCACTAGGTCACTGCTCCAAGAGAGTCTCCTTTTTCATCCTAATCACACATTTTGTTGTGATATTCCACTGGAGCATTCAACAGTGGGGAAATATCAATATCAGATCATTTTACCTGGGTCTCTTGAATATGGCAGCCATTTCGATATTTCTTACAATTGGCATACAACACACGTAATCTAGACGAACATAATACATTGGATTCATTCTGATTTATGAGAGGCTAGCTAATTAGATTTGTTTACGTTAGCAATGAGCATCTAAGAGGGGATATCAAAAGAACTATTCATCCCACGGGCAGTACAAAGGACTCGGGGGCCATCCCTTAAGGTTGGAGGAAAGTAGATTTCACCAGCAACAAATGAAAGGGTTCTTTACAGTAAGAGCAGTTACAATGTGGAATTTATAACCCATGGAGACTGTGATGGCAGATACAATAGATACCTTCAAAAAAAGGTTGGACATCTTTTTAGAAAGGAAAGGTATGCAGGGATATACCAAATAAGTAAACATGGGAAGGATGTTTATCCAGGGAGTAATTGGAATATTTGGAGTCGGGAAGGAATTTATTTCCCCCCCATGGAGATATCATTGGATGACGATATGTCACTGGGGTTTCTTTGTTTGCCTTCCTATGGATCAAAATACTGCAAGTACAAATACTGTATAGGCTAAGTATCTGTTGTCTAAATTTAGCATCAGTTGAACTTGATGGACGTAAGTCTTTTTTTCAACCCGGTGTAACGTGTCACAAATTGAGACACTCTAAACATGCTTGTATATATTTTGTGTACACCTTTTCTATTATGGGTATATATTTATACATGTATGTGTACAGATTTACACCCGCGTGCATTTACTCCCGCTATATTGCAAGCCATCCACATGAAGGGCTGTGTACAGAAGTGTTCTCTTGGTTATGATGCTCTGCTGACCTCAGCACCTCGCCCCTCTGCAGCCGGAACCTCTCCTGAGCCAATCGCTTCTCTGTGGCTTTTCCTTCCCGTTTCTCTCTGTTAGAAACATTAACTCTTTCTGACTGAGTTACTGCCACCCCCCCCCCCCCAGCCTGGCATCAAAGAGGTTAATCCTATAATACTTCTAATGTCATGAGAAGGGGTTAACTATGCAATGAAATCTATATCATCTATACACACTAGCGCGCACACACTGATGCACATTAACCCGCGCACACAGTGATGGACACTGACACGCATATATACATATATTATACACACACATGCCCCCACATTAACAAATATACACACACGGTCAGTGTGCATGTGTCAGCGTATTCATTTGTAAATGCGTAGCGGTGTGTAGATTGACACACTGACACAAAAACTGACACACACCGATGCACATTAACAAATGAACACACTGACACATATATACACATACACACACTGATATACAATAACAAAGGGTCGTGCTGCATATATACATACACACAGACTCACATTCCCATGTGCCGATTCTTGGTGTCATAATGCCCACCTTTAAAACAAGCCCAATGCAAAGATGCCTCTCCCCTTGTGATGTTACAAGAGGGCACAGAGCACCAATACTATTTCTCTATTACAAGCCCAAGAACACAGGATTTCTGTTATAGCGGTACTATACATGTAGTATACACACTTTAACAACGGGATTCAGCTTTCTCCTCCTTGCCCTACGCTGCCAGAGGGGCCCTGAGCTAGGCGGTTAACAAAACAAGGCTGGACCACTACTTTTTATTTGTTAGACAAAAAGTCGTTTCTTCAATGCAGAAAGAATGGTGTTGAGAGGGCTTGAAACGAACGAACGTGGCAGTGTTCGCATTTAAGAAGGGTGTATACAGAATGCTGTACATCTTCCCCAGGGCAAGACACTGTGTCCCCAGCATCTGCCAAGTTGCAGTGGTGAGGGAGGGATTTACCCGGCACTTTCAGAGACGTCACATTACGGAAAACTTGGCAGAGGGATGAGTTTCTCCTACAACGTTTTTGTTTTTCTATCCGCCTTTTTCATTCCCTTTTATTTAAACACTTTGCAGATTTGTGTATGAGAACTGATGCCTCTGCTTATTGGTGCCTTTTAAAATGTTTTCATTTTGAAATGCGGTTTGCAAGGCCCAGTTTGAGGATGCTCCCTCTGGGTTGCGGAAGCCTAGAGCGTGATGTGCGGAAGCAGACGGGCCGAGATAAGCGACCGCCTGCTCCTTCCCTGCTCGCACGGTGCATCGTGAGGACTAAGGGACTGCCTGCTTCTTCCTCACACGGTGCATCGTGGGGGATTAAGGGACCGCATGCTGCTGCTTCCTCGCACGGTGCATCGTGGGGGATTAAGGGACCGTCTGCTCCTTCCTCTCATGGTGCATCGTGGGGGATTAAGGGACTGCCTGCTTCTTCCCTGCTTGCATGGTGCATCGTGGGGTATTAAGGGACCGCTTGCTCCTTCCTCACACGGTGCATTGTGGGGGATTAAGGGACCGCCTGCTCCTTCCTCTCACGGTGCATCGTGGGTGGATTAAGGGACTGCCTGCTTCTTCCCTGCTTGCATGGTGAATCGTGGGGGATTAAGTGACCGCTTGCTTCTTCCTCACACGGTGCATCTTCTAATCTTTTGGTGGTGTCAATCCCAGCACTCGCATGAATTGTTACAAATGATGGCGTTGATGTATAAGCAGATAAACATCAGGGACCCTGTATGAATTTTGGCTCCCTGTAACAACTCCTATTGCCGAAAATAATCGCTCCCTATAACCTCTTATTACTCCATATAACCGCTTCCTATAACTCCTCCTATTGCTCCATATATCCGCTCCCTATAACTCCTATTGCCCCATGTAACTGCTCACATTGCCCCATATAACCGCACCTTATAAATCCCTCTTGTTAATACGCTGCTCCAGTTTTTACTCCAACTGCTTTGACAAGGGCCCCTTTAAGCGTAAATGAATGTGAATCCCCAAATCATTCATTTCCTCCTACATTTTGGTTTGTCTTATTGAAGTAACTAAATGTTGAGGCCTGTGTCGTCTGTGTCTTCTGTGTCTGTGTGTTACTTTCCAATGGACCAAAATTACAAGAGACTTGAGACATGGCATGCTGCTGCTTCTGTTTTTATGGGGTTCTTACTCTGTCAGGGGTGAAGCATACCCATTTAATATCTGCAACATATAAAGGTGTTTTTTTGTTTTTTTTCTAAAATTGTTTCGCTAGGAAGTAATACATTGAGGTACCTCTCACTTTTCAAGAAATGTCCTGGGCACATGGTTATGATGACAATACGTGGTTTACATTAAATGAACAGAGGTTACACATTCAATGTACAGACATTTCACGGACAGTTAGAGAGAATATGTTCTGGGCGTATGTAACTGTTACAGACCAGATAAGTGTGAGATTGCTGAAGTCTTGAAAGAACTTGGATTGTTGGCGGCTTTGAGTCTCTGGCAGGATGTTCCAGACATGAGGTGCACGGTAACAGGAGGAGCGGGCGGATTCCTTGTTGAACCTTGGGACAGTGAACAGCCTTCTGCAGTCAGATCTCTGGTGGGAAGAGCTGCGTGTGGTAGTAGGGGTGAGGAACGTGTTCAGAAAGTATTTGAAGGCAAGACAGGAAAAATGTACTTTGCGCCTGGATTTGAGTGATAGCCAATCTAGGTAATGGAGCATTGTGCAGTGATATGTAGTAGTTACATTGTAGTACAAAGCGGTATATCGAGTTGTAGAGGGTGTCTAGTTTGGTGGGTCTGTGAGTGTACAGATCAGTGTATATATTGGTGTGTAAACAAGAGGAAAAAAAGTATCCCACAAGTAGCACTCTGGTATTCAAAAAAATATAAATGTATTCATCACAAGAAGTAAAATAGTCTCTCAAACCCTCACATATCAAAAAACCTTGCTAAACACCCCATAGACTGAGGACCCGCTGCGGTCGGCAACGTGTGCGGCCGCGCGCGCCACCAGCCCCTTACCTGCAATCTGTTGGTCCCTGCTGCCTCCTCCCTCCATGGCTCACTACGTGCTGTGATGCATCAGCCGGCCAGTGCTACCAGAAGGTGGTGTTCTGAAGCATTGACGCGTCACGTGGTGCGCGAGTGTGCCAATGAGGCGGGAAGGAGCTACGGGAGGTGGCGTGTGTGTGTCTGTCTGTCTGTGTCTGCCGACAGGGGTGCGGATGAACTAACGGGTCCTCCGCTCAAACCATGCTCCCTACAGACCGCAGGTAGCGGTCAATTGCCTCTCAGCGCGCCGCTTGCATGCAGTGCGTGCGCGCTGACAGAGGCAGCTGGGCCCCGGCCAAAGGTGTAGTAAACCAGGTAACAGTGACTTGGTTAATGCACATATAACACCTGCATTTCAATGTGTATAAATTGGTGTGTCTGTGTTGGAATCAATACATGTTACTGTGTGACTCAGTGTGTGTTTTTATGTTGCGGATAAAGAGTATCAGGTGGCCAGCAGCTATAAGTGGCAGACTGCACCCCATGCCTACCAAAGCCACTGGCAACGCATTACTCTGCATATACCACTGTGCATGTTGTGTTACATAGTTACATAGTAGATGAAGTTGAGAAAAGACCTGCGTCCATCAAATTCAACCTATGCTAAATTTAGATGACAGATACTTTATCCTATATCCGTACTTACAGCATATTGATCCAGAGCAAGTCAAACAAAAAAACCCCAGTGACACATCATCCAATGATATCTCATAAGGGGAAAAATAAATTCCTTCCTGACTCCAAATATTGTATTACCTCTCTCCTCTTTGTATCGCACTGAGGAGGTATATGCAGTGTCCTGTAGGCCTGCCAGTCCTTCTCTAGGTCTACATGGCTTTGGGAGAGAAGGGGTTTGCCAGTGTTTCCTGTGACCTCATGGCCCTGACTCTCATCCCAGTCAGGATTTCTCCTGCCTGGCTCTCTGCATCATAACCAGAAAACTGGTGTTTCTTCACCATCTGAGAGCCATCTGCTGAAAAAGCATCACAGTTTTCTATAGCACACATAGCTCTTGCTTTTTTTTTCATGATTTATTGAAGTTGCAATAAAGCGAGCACTCCAGCCATGTGACACTTTATTTAATGTTCTCGAAAAAATATGAAATATTGTGCATTCTGTGATATTTTTCGTCTTCACACGCGGTTAATTAGGAACCTAAATTTGCATTGTTTCATGAAGGGTTAGTTAAGTGCTCGTTCCTGAGGAAAGAAAGCAGCGAAAATGCCAAGATTGCAGTGATTGCGGCCAAGATTTATAAAATGTTTTTTTATACAATAAAAAAAAGCCTAGTGTTTCCATGCAAGTTTCTCTAAAACAATGATTCCCAACCTTTTTTACACTGGCATCCCGGCCATAGAAAATATTTGTTCTGCAAACACCTAATAAATCTTATTGCCTACTTAACAGACTATAGCTAACAAAAATGTGTGACCGATCCTAGGCAGTATAGTGTCCTGAGCTCGTGGGGGGAACACGCACTTAATAAGGCCTCAAACTGCCCCTCCGTGTGTTCAGACAGCATGTGTGGTATAGCTGTCAATTACTGCGGGAGCTTACAAAGTCACGCCCCACAAAGTTCTTCTGCTGTGGGGAGTAACACTGAGCTCATGCTGTGATTGACATATATACCACAGATTCCAAGTTGCAATTTGGGGCCTTACGGAGTGCACAGTCCCCACACAGGCTTAAGAACCCATTACATATCCCAAGCCTGGGATCCGCCATTACATATTTTCTTGGACGAACCCCATGTTGGGAATCGCTGCAAAAAACCTGCAATACAAACACACAATATATTGCAGAGCTGTGCAAGACATTTGCAAACATATAACTGAAGACGTAAGAAAATGTTGCTGTGATATTGTGAAGAAGATCATTGAGGATAACAAAAGCTTACAGACAAAGCAACGACTTATTGTGGGGAAGAAGGAAATATTGTACTCAAACAAGACGATGGATCAACCATAAGAGACACTGCACTTATGGAGTGGACTTCTTCACGGAATTGTACACGAACACAGATAACACACGGCATAATCCAGCAGCGGCCAAGCGAAAATAAATCACCAATCAGGTACCATGCGTCTTTCCAGAAGTGACAAAAGCAATAAAGTCCATGAAGAATGGGAAGGCTCCTGGGGAAAGGTGGAATTACACCTGAAATCTTGAAAGAAACTGGGGGGGGGGGGGGGAAGTAGAAAAAGAATCATTGCAAGACTATACGTGCTGCTTGAAGAACAGGACGATTCAAGAACAATGGAGCAATACCATAGTTGTCGTCATCCACAAGAATGGAGACAAAGAACTCAAGAACTACTGATCAATCTACTTCCAATAACAAGATTGTTAAGAAGATCCTCACTAATCCGTTGCAACAGACCCTGGACTTTGCCTAGCCTAGAGAGAAAGCAGGATCTCGCAGTGGATACAACACAATGGATCACATCCAAGTCATACATGAAGTTATTTCCCGAAGTAGAGAGTACGATCTACCCCTCATTTTAAAATTCATAGATTCCGAAAAAACATTTGATGCTGTCTATACCTCAGTGGTCCTAGATGCATGAAGACCATGTTGAAGTGTACCTTGGTATTATAAAGAACATTTATTAGCGAGCCACATCAACCATTAGATTATTATGAATATACTAGCAAGCTAAGAATCAGCACTGGAGTGCCAAAGGGAGACACCATGTCACCAAAGCTTTTCACTGCAACACTTGAATTGTTTAAGACATTTAAATGGAAAGGAAATAAAATCAACAGTGAATATTTTGAGTCACCTACGATTTGCTGATGACATTTTTACCAAAAGTCCAGAAGACTTCCAGCAGCAAATTGTAGAACTCGCTGAAGAAATGCATGAATATGCGCCTCCATATGAATCTCAGTAAGACCAAAGTAATTCTCAACAATTGGGTCAAAGTCTGCAAAGATGAAAATAAACTGAATAGAACTAGAAGAAATTGAAGAGTCTACCTTGACCGGCAAGTAACAATGGATGGGAACCTTTTGACAGAAATCAATAGATTAATGAAGACGTGACGGAGCACATTTGGAAGAAACGAGACTATATTTCAAGGAAGCCATCCACTGTGCCTCAAGAAGTAGTATTCTGCCTGTGCTCACGTTTGGATGTGAAACTTGGACCCCAAAGGCTCGCAACCACAATACCTGGAAGATCCTTGTGGATGCCTTCATCCAGCAGTGAATCGACAAGGGCTGGGAGATAATAGATATTACAAATATAGGATATGATAACTATATACAAAAATGTGGAGATAGACAGCACTCAAAAAATGCATAAAACTAGGTCCAGAGTGCTCAAGAGAACAGGGAGGACCCTTATACCTCCAAATAATATCAAAGGGAAAAAGAAGGGGGGGGGATACCCAGCACTCACTGACCATACTAAGATATCAAAAAATAGGAATATGCCAAAATAGAAATATTTAATCATGAAAGCAGAAGAACATAACGCTGGAACAATGTCATACACGAGCCGCAAATTAACGAACGGTGAGCAAAACTCTCAAGGTGCAAGGGAAAAACACAGAGGGAGGGAAAGACAAAGAACCACCACACAGGGGAGGGGGAAGGAGAAAGGGAAAATAGGGGGGCAACGTTTCGGGGTAATGACCCGTTCCCTAAGGTCCAACAGACCAAAGGTATTTCCCTATACCCTGTGCCTCAAACACAATGAAAAAATCCCAATGAGATCAGCTAGCAATACTAGAGTCACAAATAATGAGCAAAAGCTAAGAGAACAAAATGTCCAAAAGCCACAAGAGGAGAAACTGTGATACTGCACTTGATCTGGACGAATCCAACGTCACTGTCCTCTGAAAAGTTTCTCTGTGTCTCAACCTCCTGCTGCTGAAGAGGGGCTGCTGTTAAAGCTGCCGTCTGATCCAGATTGAAGTATGCTGCCGGGAATTACGTCACAGGTGGGCGGGGTGAGGCACGGCTGTCTCTATTGGTGCAGCCGTCTGCCAAGCGTTGTCCAAGGACCGCCCCAATGTGGAAGAGAAGACCATGCGCATGTGCACCAGCTCATAAGTCACCGAACGCACACAGGGGTATTCGCATGCGTACATCTAGCAGATTATACTGCATGCGTCCTCTGTTGTCACGGTGATGACCGGTATAGTGAAACAACGAGCCAGGCCATCGGGCAGAGTGAATGCAGCCAGCAAGAACAGCATATCTCTAAGGGGCATAAGAGGCAAAGGGAGACAAAAAACTAGTGTAAATTAATAACCACATATACATTCTTTCAAAAGTCCAAGCACACTCAGTCTTACAACTCATTCAGTAGCCTAAACACATTAAAAGGTCCAATGTATAATTAACTGTGTATAAACTGTAAGCAATGTGCTGTACGCAAATGATCTTGATAAGGAAGGCCTGCGAATTCCATGTCTGACATCGATTCAGTCAATTTGTAAGGGCAAGGAGGATAATCAATACACCTGCAAATGTCACTCTGTTTGGAAATTATGCAGGAGAAATGCAGAGATAGGGGTTATACTAGAGAATTACTAAGCAATCAAAGATCCAAGGCAGAGGTCCCACTAAGGTAGTCACCCCTTCGTGGTAACTCACGAGCTAATCAAACAGCCATACAATTTTCAATCCCATTTGTGTCCACTTTCAGCACACAAAGTGGACCGATTAAAAATACAATTTTACGCCATTGGCACCTGTTGCAGAGTGATCCCCTTCTTGCCCCGACATTCGCTCTTAAACCCCTATGTTTCCTATAAACGGGGGGAAAATATTCGAGACCAACTAGTTAAAGCGGATATTGGAGACACAGTGGTCACACATACCATCCTACTGACTCAAGTTGGGGTGCTACAAATGCTACAGCTGTAGCCAGTGCAGCAGCATCCAGGAGGCTGAATACTTTCGTCATCCACACACGGGCAAACAATATGCTATCAAGGACTTCTATCCCTTTTTATCTAAATATGTAATTTACCTGATTAAATGCCCTTGTTGTTTGGGATATGTGGGAGAGACCACTCAGTCAGTGAAGGATCGGATTTGACAGCACAAGGCTGCCATCCGCAGATGTGACTGAGAGGCACTGGTGGCACATCATTCACACTGGCTGGGCACAATGCCAGCCAATTAAGATTCCAGGTGATTGACAGCATGAATTGTCGTGGTGGTGATACCTAGAAAACGTATCAGACGTCTGGGGACAATGGCCCCTACAGACATGAATAAAGAGCTCGACCTCAGCTGTTATTTTTAAACTGTTTATTACTGTATCTCACTGATTGTCTGGTCGGTGAGTAAACACACACGGAACACATTGATTGCCTCTCGTGTCCGCAGACGTGTCCGCTGGTGTATCCGCGTTGTTGCTCCTTTTACTGAATTATGTGACCTAATGCCTTCTGTTCACCATTGACAGGAAGTGCTGTGATCCATCCTTGAACTGCGGTTGTCTCTACCCACCTCTATCACTGGACACTGGTTGTGGCTCAGATCATATCATATACATTGATGTCAGACATGAAATTCGCAAGCCTTCCTCATCATCAAGATCATTTGCGTACAGCACATTGCTTACAGTTTATACACAGTTAATTATACATTGGCCCTTCTAATGTGTTTAGGCTACTGAATGAGTTGTAAGACTGTGAGTGTGCTTTGACTTTTGAAAGAATGTATATGTGGTTATTAATTTACACTAGTTTTTATGTCTCCCTTTGCCTCTTATGCCCCTTGGAGATATGCTGTTCTTGCTGACTGCATTCACTCTGCTCGATGGCCTGGCTCGTTGTTTCACTATACCGGTCATCACCGTGACAACGGAGGAAGCTTGCAGTATAATCTGCTAGATGTACGCATGCGCATACCCATGTGCATACGTTCGGTGACTTCCCCTGAATGTCAGCTTGGCAACGCATTGGCTAGCCAATATTATGAGTTGGTGCACATGCGCATTACACTGTAGTACTTGATTATCTTCTCTTCCACTTTGCGGCGGACCTTGGACGACGCTTGGCAGACGGCTGCACCAATAGACAGCTGTGCCTCATCCCGCCCACCTGTGATGTCATTCCCGGCAGCATACTTCAATCTGGATCAGACGGCAGCTCTAGCAGCAAACCCTCTTCAGCAGCAGGAGGTTGAGAGACAGAGCAACTTTTCGCAGGACAGTGACGGATTCATCTGGATCAAGTGCATTATACAGTATCTCCTCTTGTTGCTTTGGACATTTTTTGTCTCCTAGCATTTGCTCATTCTTTGTGAATCTAGTATTGCTAGCTGATCTCATTAGGGATTTTTCATTGTGTTTGGGGCACAGGGTATAGGGAAGTACCTTTGGTCTGTTGGAACTTGGGGAATGGACCTGAGGAAGGGGTCATTACCCCGAAACGTTGCCCCCCAATTTTTCCTTGCACCTTGAGAGTTTTGATCACTGTTGGTTATTTTGCTGCTCACGTGTAAGACATTGTTCCAGCGTTATGTTCTTGTTCTTTCATGATTAAATATTTTTATTTTTTGGCGTATTCCTATTTTTTGATATCTTTTGTATGGTCAAAGAGTGCTGAGTCCCCCTTTCCCCCCCCCCCATCCTTTTTCCTATATACAAATATATTTCAGGGTCAATACAATTAACTTTTAAAAGAACTACAGGCATACCCCACATTAACGTACGCAATGGGACCGGAGCATGTATGTATAGCGAAAATGTACTTAAAGTGAAGCACTACCTTTTTAACACTTAGCAATGCATGTACTGGTCTGCAATCGTCATATACGTGCATAACTGATGTAAATAACGCATGTGTAACAGGCTCTATAGTCTCCCCGCTTGCGCACAGCTTCAGTACAGGTAGGGAGCCGGTATTGCTGTTCAGGACGTGCTGACAGGTGCATGCGTGAGCTGCCGTTTGCCTATTAGTCGATTTTGTCCTTACTCGCGAGTGTACTTAAAGTGAGTGTTCTTAAACCGGGGTATGCCTGTATTCATCCCCCAAGGGCAGTACAAACGACACAGATTTATCCCGTAAGGTTGGAGGAAAGGAGATTTCACCAGCAACAAAGGAAAGGGTTCTTTACTGTAAGGGCAGTTAAAATATGGAATTCATTACTCCTGTAGACTGTGATGGCAGATACAATATATATCGTTAAGAAAAGGTTGGGCATCTTTTTAGAAAGGAAAGGTATACAGGGATATATACCAAATAAGTAAACGTGGGAAGGATGTTGAACCAGGGAGAAGCCATTACTGGAATCGCAAAGGAATTAATTTTTCCCCTTTATGAGACCTAATGTTTCACTGGGGTTTTTTGTTTGCCTTCCTCAATTTATTGTAAATACAACTATAGGGTAAGTGTCTACTGAATTTAGCATGGGTTGAACTTGGTGGACATATGTCTTTTTTCAACCTCATCTACTATGTAACTAGAAAACCAGTGTAATGGGGGGGGAGGCTTCAGCATCACCCCTGGTGTCTTGCTTTGATTGATAAAGAGCGGAAGCTCGAAACATGTCGGTGGGGGCCTGAGGGCTCATTTTTTTCTTGTTTGCCATGCTCTGACCCAATAAACCTCTAATTTTTGGGACACACTCTCTAGCAATTTATTTTACATAGTAGTGCTCCAACTCTCCTTCCTGGATACTTGCTTTATTTTGGACAGGGCTCTGCCTGTGGGGCCGCACATACCAGACAGATGACCTCACCCACAAAACTGTGGACATCTCTCGAAATACATACATACATGGAATTACTGCCTCAGAACACAAGATATCAGGGGGAAAAACATCAACATTTATTTAGTGTGTGAAGTTTGAAACTGCGCTTGATTTAAACTTCAGATGGAATTCTCTCTGGGTGTTGCTGGCCACTTCTCGAGCAAAGGGGTTAGTGCCTTGGGTGCCGACACCAGCAATGAGGGGGTTAACTCTTCTGTTACATTTGCCCTTTAAAAAAAAAAGCAGGGTTGCCCTCTTGGACACACTAGATACTCTGGTCCTATAGACTTTAGCGGGATAACCCTCTTACACACGGCAATACTGAACCCTTTGAGTTCAGTAGGATCATACCTTTGCACCCACTGTTTCACCCCACAGACTTCGCTGGAATATGGAACCTACACATGCTGGAATATGGAACCTACACATGCTAGTAACACCCATATACTTCTGCCTGATCACCCTTTTACACACATCTATTGCCCCCTATAAACTTCAGTGGGTTCTTGCTCTTTACACCTAATAGACTTCAGCTGGAACGTCCCCTTAAATGCATCAGTTGCCCTCCTCAATGTCAATAGGATCGCCCTCTTGCATCCCTTCCCCCATAGACTTCAACAGTATCATGTCCTTGCACGTTGTGTGCTCCTCTAGACTTCAATGAGATCAGAAATCTCAGCCATCTGTGTCAATGGGTCAAGAGTTCTGTAATTGGTTCCGATTCCCTGGCTCCTATCTTGGTTAGGGCTCTGTCTCTGACTCTCTTCTGTTCCTGTTTCTTCCAGGCCTTTGGAAACGCCAAAACGGCGCACAACAATAACTCCAGCCGCTTTGGGAAATTCATTCAGGTCAACTATCTGGAGAGTGGCATCGTGCGGGGGTGAGTGGGAAGGGGGCGAGGTGGGGGTGGGGAGTGGGTGGCATTGTGCGGGGGTAAGGAGACCGGTGTACACAGAGATAACACTACCGAATATCTGGGAGCTCAAACAGGACAGGTTTAATATATTAAGGAAAGAGTACGGTAGGGGATACTCTAACAGTGTGACCTGTGATGCTTTTATAGGATCAATCTCTCCTAACACCAAAGTGTACTGATGGCAGTGACATGATTAAGGGATCACATTTTGTTTGATATCACTGTGTTCCACAAGAGTTTGCACAGGCAAAGCCCCCCACTGTCGTCCCACCCCTATCCTCCATTCCCCTCTCTTTGGTTCTCTGAGGGCAGGGTGGAAAGGATAACTAAAACACTTGATTTGACAAACCCTTTCCTATTCAAAGACCCTAAAAAAAAGGCAATTTGCATTTAATTGCCAATAAAACGGAAGCAGACAAATCTTTGTTTTTAGCACTGTTGGATTTGTTTAGGGAAGCCAGTAAGACTGTAAAATTCTTTCCAGCATGTTTTATGGTGATGATTCTCCTAGCACTGTGAACTTGGGTTTTCACAGCTGCCTGCTGTGACCCCACTCATACAGAGTCCTCATTCCTGCGTTTTATCGATTCTTCTCTTACAGGGCTGTGGTGGAAAAATACCTTCTAGAAAAATCTCGCCTGGTCTCTCAAGAAAAGAACGAAAGGTAGGGATTTAACCCGAGAGAATCGCTCTCTGACTGCCAGTGGCACTATAGAAAAACAATGCATTATCATGAAAAGCTGTTAATACACTATTTATAAACTCTTCAGGAGAAGGTCTCTTTCCTTGTACCTAATCTATTGTCCAAGTGAGATGGTTTAGAACAGGGGTCTCAAACTCGGTACTCAAGGACGACCAACAGGCCACGTTTTATGGATATCCCTGCTTCATCACAGGTGACTCAGTCGAAGAGTTTGAGACACCTGGTTTAAAAGTAGCAGACATAGGGACTCGTAACTGGGTTAAGATTGTGTGTGTGTGTGTGTGTGTGTGTGAGATGGGCTTCGCCAATGCGAGCAATGCCATGCTCCTATGCCATTGGCTTTCCCACTTCAGGCTTGTTGCATACAGGGCCACTGAATGATGTTTAGCGACTTGGGTCATGGACTTAAAATTATAGATCGACACACGTTACTACAGCACAGTCCCAGCATAGAGACATAGTAACTACGTTCTTTTGCTTCCTGCCCTTTACATGAGTTGAACCTCCCACCCCTGTTAGGCTGCGGACATAGTGCACGCGATTGTGCGCATGAACAAATTCATATAAGTGCACCAGTCCGGCCAAGCTGCCCGCGACGGTACAGCAGGATTTGGAGGAGACAAAAAATAGATTTTTTTTTATGCGAAGGCTGCGTCTCGCGAGCGTTTCAACCAATCAGGGCCAACCAGCCTGGTGATGTCACGGCCAGGCCTGCCCATTGCGCGCTTGAATGGAGTCCACAAATCACTCAGGCGACAGGCGAGCGCCCGCCTACTTGCACACTATGGCCGCAGCTTTACTCTCCCCTGCATGCCTCTGAGCTCCGTCTCTCCTCCTGCAGGAATTACCATGTCTTCTATTACCTGCTCCTGGGAATCTCGGAAGAGGAGAGGAGAGAGTTCCAGCTCAAGCAGCCGGAAGACTATTTCTACCTCAACCAGGTAATTGGCAGATAACTTTAAGCTGCTTCATTCCCAACTGTCAAGATCAAAGCACTGTAATGAGCTATTTGAGTGGTGCTGAGCCAGGTGATGTCATGGAGTGATGGTGATGCAGAAGGAAAAGGGGGGCCCTAATCGATTGCAAGGTTTGGTAATGCACTAATGCCGCCTCCTCTCTCTCTCTCCAGAACAACTTTAAGGTGGAGGAGGGGGAGGATCTGCGGCATGACTTTGAACGTTTGAAACAAGCCATGGAAATGGTTGGTTTCCTCCCAGCCACAAAGAAACAGTGAGTATCTTAAAACTTAGAAGTGCAAGCTCTGTTGGTTTGTAAAAATAAGAACTCATTGATAAAGCACCGTAGGGTGCGAAACGCGTGGGAGGTCCTACACCTCCTTTGGGTGATTGTATTATCAATAAAAAATTTAATTTTTAAACAACCTGGCTCCCTTGGCAGTTCGCTGCTATTTATTTTTTGTCTCAACCCTTTAACTTTTACAAAGCCAAAGGGCGTCTGGCACTTCCTCGTCATGTGAGCGGTCACATGACCCAACCAGGCCCTGGATGTCAGTAATGGAAGTGGAGGGTGGGTGGTCCACTGCCGTTTCAACTGGACTGGCCGCTCCATAGGCTGCACCCCAGAAAACGAATAAGTGGCCAGGATGTACCTGGGTGGTGTAATGGTTAAAGCAAAGATGATTTTGGTTTCTTCTTCTGAATCAAGGGGATGCTGGTCAGTCCACCTAGCCAGCCCTTCTACAATTAGAGACTATGAAAAGAAAGAGGGATACATAGTGATATAACCCTCTTGAGTAAACATTCGTTTGACAAGTGTCCCTGCATTTAGAGGCCCTCAATGAGAAGCAATGCAAAATCGTGTACATTTTTGTGTTTACATTTCTTTACGCAAGTCCATTATATATATATATATATATATATATTTTTATTCCATGTCGGTTACAAGGGATTGCACCTGTTCAGGGCTACTGCGCCTTTTTAGTAAATAACCACCTTGCTCCCTCACCCAGTCTCAATTGAGAGCCAACTGTAGATCACATTCATAGTCTGCATTGTTTTTCTTCCTGTATTCAGGATATTTTCAGTGCTGTCTGCGATTCTTTACCTGGGTAACGTCACCTATAAGAAGAAAACCTCGGGCAGGGACGAGGGTCTGGATGTTGGACCCCCGGAGGTGTTGGACACACTGTCGCAGCTTCTGCAGGTAGCGTCCATCCCGCACAGTGCTGGGCATACAGTGCCTCCCTTTTGCCCTCGGCCTGTCCTCTTCTCTCATGCAGGAAAGGGACAGAAGACAGTGACAAGAAAAGGGGGTGGCCTGGGTGATCTGGAGCAGAGAGGACAGATAGGAGGGATATGGGGACAGTGAGCAACCAAGTGTTATAGTATAAGGGCACTAGAAAGAACGTGACAGAGAGGTAGGGTTTAAGTTAACCTAGTCAAGGCCAGGTTCCCCAACACACTGCCCGTCCTTTCCTGCACTAAATGGGTTAATCTGTTTTGGGGTTCATCTGTCCCTGATGCTCTCACATCTGTGTCCTGCACTTATCTGCCCCATCTCCCTGTAAATTCCAGTTTTCCTGCACCCATGATATTACCTTACGGGGGGACGCGCCCGTCTCTTGTGAGACGCGCCCTCTTGAAGGACGAAGGGTCTGAGTCACCCCCCTCTTGTTTTATTCCAACAGGTGAAGAGGGAGTTGTTGGTGGAGGCTCTTACCAAGCGGAAAACAGTCACCGTGAATGAGAAGCTGATATTACCGTACAGCCTCAATGAGGTCAGTGGGTGCAGGAGAGATCACTTGTCTGGGCCTCCAGCATTGAAGTGGTTAAACAGCAGGATGAACTGACACATTACCAAGCTGACTTAATTCTGTATTGCTATTGACATAAAGTGGTGCATAGAAGGTATGGTGGCAGCCATTTTTAAGAGCAGCCGAAAATAAAATTGGAACTATTGGAAGTAAAAACGTGAAACTGTGCTTGAGAGAAGAACAGAAGCCCTGGGATGGCAGGGAAGGTTATTTGCTCGTTCAGCGCGTCTTTCTCTCTTCGTATTCCCAGGCCATTACCGCTCGGGACTCCATGGCAAAGTCTCTGTACAGCGCGCTCTTTGACTGGATAGTTCTGCGGATAAACCACGCTCTACTCAACAAGAAGGATGTGGAGGAGTCTGTGAACGTGTAGCCCTTTTTGTGAACCGGCCGACCCACCCAATCTCACATTGGCCCCTCGTGGTCTAACCGGTCCCTTTCCCTGCAACACACCTGCTCGAAGGGACTACTGGTACTGCATAACCTGTGTGGCTCCAGGAGATCTGAGCCTCCGCTAGCTGGGAGCCTGGGGAAACCCTTACCCTTACTTGGTGCAGCGCCTCCACTTACTCAGGATCCCCCGTTAGGAAAGATAGCCCTGAGTAAGAAATAACATAACACACGTATACGATAACCAATAACTAACTCTTTACTTAACACACATATAACACATTACATAACATCACATACCAGATGCTCTACCCGCATCACCTCAACCCAATGTCTGGTGTTCCCCAACCAAGTGTCCTGTGATCACCCCACACCCAATGTCTCGTAACTCCTACGGAGGTCGTGGGTGACTGCGCAGTCACTATATTAAGCTAGGGCCCAGTTGGTGCACATATATTACTTCAGAGATACCTTCCGAGCACTCCGATGCTCGGGACCGCAACCACTTCTCAAAGGGTCAGACGTCCGTCTGATCCTTATTCCAGGTACTCTGCCGGTGGACCCCAACGAGGGTCCCACCGCTTCACGGGAACTGCAACCGGAACACGGCAACACCAACCACGTGGGAACAGCAACCGCCTTCCTATCACTGACTACTGCTTGAGTGACAGCAACCCTAACCTAGGGCCTGTCCCTGAGAAACCGCAACCTAGGATGGCTTGAGGGAAACTCCTAGGGCCTGTGGACATAACCTGCCCCCCTTCCCCCAGCTACCCAGTCCTAACTGTAACTAACAACTAGCTATTAACTAGCTCACCTGCAGCTGACACACCGCACACACTGCACGCACTGTGCCCAGCGCATACAGCGACACTACTCACAGGCAGCTGCAATCACACACAGCCCCTGGATCCCGCAGCAACCACACTGCTTGCACACTGTGCCTCTTTGACAGTGCCCACAGCTCTCTCCGCTGCGACACTGCCAAACCAGCACCTTCCACACTCAAGGGTCACCTCCCTAGCTAAGGCGTCCCTCTTCAGTTACCCCCTACCCTTTACCCGGGAATTGGGGCCTGCCTGGGGATCTAGGGAGAACCCTTACCTGATGCAGGAGCCACGCGCTCCCTGCACCCTTCCTACTCCTTCCTCTGCTCTGCCTGACTGTTGCAAAGCCCGGGAAATGTATCTCTTTTCCCGGGCTGAGCTTCCTTCAGCCCTATTGGCTACACTCAGGCACCTCTTTCTCTGTAGGTTCCGCCATCAGAGGTTCCTGCTCTTCCTTCTCAGGGAAAGGACAATCCAGTTCTGCTACAGTGTCCTCCCCCACTGGCAGCTCGGTAGGCTGCGGCAGTTTGGGTTGCAGGAACTGCGCCGCACAGTCAGGGCACTCGGGCCCTCGGGTCAGTTCACCCACAGGACACTCACATTCATGCAGACGGCCGTGCAGGCATTCTTCCCCGTCTACCACGGTCATCGTGAGGGCAACGGCTAACTCAGGGGACCCGTCCGCCCAGCCACCAGTCGCCTTCCAGTCTCTTAATGCACACGGGCACACTGCCATTGACAAGTCTAAATGGGGGGCCCGTATGATTCTATACAGCCAAGGGTGCTTTTCTCGGCATCCCTTGCTTTCCTTAGGGGGAACAGAATTGGCTGATTTCTGCTCACGATACTCCCTCCCCCTGGTGGACTCTAGAGGAAAAGCAGCACAGTCTTTTGGGGAATGTTGCAAACTCTGTTCTGAGTTACTCACAGTGTGGGGGCGGGGCTCTGGCTTTCCCGCCAGTCCTGGGAGAAGGGTTGCAACATTTTCCTGTGCATGCTGGCAGTCAGCCGCACACGTGCCATTTGGATTTGGCGGGAGCCGCCATTTTAGGTGGGCCTCACGGTCAATGTCTATAGGGCTCTCGATGCAGGTAGAAACTGCCAAGTCAGGGTAGATAAAGGGGCACCCATCAGTCGGACCCCCGGGCAAATTTAAGAACTTAGGGCCATCTTCCTCGCTTAGGGTCTGGCCTACATATATCAGGACAGTACTCCATTGCACGGTGTCATCATACCTTCGCCCTCTGACCCACGTACCCGACAGTCCAGGGAGCTTCCGAACCTGCGCCTGGACATCTAACAAGGGCACGCCAGCCGGGACTGCCCCCACGGCAACCACGCGGTTAGGATTCACGTTTACTTTCAAGGCCCACGCGTAGACCTCCTGCTTTGAGAGCACCCACATGGTGGAACAAAAATAGGACACAATTTAGCAAAAACAAGTACAGGGCACCCCAGGTCTGATCTCTCAGCAGCGCCTCCACAAGGAGTATCTTCAGCCGCTCATCTCGTCAGTGCTCCCTTTTGACAGGTATATCACCTAGATCAGGGATTCACTATTCCCGCAGGAATCACTGTCCTGTGCCAGGTCCCTGGACACAGCCTCCCATGGAGTTACTATAACATAACTGACACTCTGATAGAACTTGAACTCCTCTCTCAGCAGAACAACTACTTTGCAACTCCACAGCAACTAACTTTAGAACACAGTGCTGTGCCTTATGTAAACTTCTGAGGCTGACACACCTCTGACATCACTAACCAGGGAGTCAGAGCATGTGACCAGTCCCAGCCATACACAGAGCACCCCACCAGGGTGTGAGGGGAAACCTCCATAATTACTGCTGGCATGCCCACACTTACCAGGCCTTACTGCCAACAGGAGAGATGACTGTAGGCATTTTACATGACCGCTACAAACGTAAGAGAGGGTGTAGGGAGAGTGTCGGTATATTGGGGTACGGGTGCAGGTTTGTCACCAATGCATTGCAGAGCAGTAGAAGAACAGAAACCCAAGCAGAGCAATGCATTGCTGGCCTAACGGGGTGGGGGGGGGGGCTGCTGCTTTTAACCCTTTTCGTGTCTCAGACCAATCGCCTCTGATGCCGCTGACCCCCTGATTGTAGCGATTACGCGACGGCTTTCCTGAGCTCGCAGGGTTGCTTCCTTAGTTGGAAACAAAAGGAGGAGGACCCCTTTCCATTTGGCTTGCACTTCTCTCTCTCCCCCCTCCCCCCAATCCTCCCATTTAGTTTGTGGTCCCGCACAGATCACAATCCCCACTATAAAACGTGCAGCATATGTTAAAAGGCGCGCCCCCCCCCCCCTCCCCCCTCCCCCCTCCCCCCTCCCCCAGAAGCCTGTCTGTATTGCAACTGGGGCTAATTCCTTTGCATATAACCTACTTTTAAGGAGAGACTTCACCTTTAACCCTTGCAGCGCCCTTAAGGGAAGGTCACCAACTCCTGAAGTGGCAAGGGCAGGCTTGGGTTATTTTTACCCCCGGCCACGTATCCGGGGAAACTGAGGCGGCTCTGCTCTATTCTCAAACTTAAAATTACAATGTGGTGGTGTTTGTGGAGAGCCAGAGCGCCATTGGGACATGGCCCAAACCTCTGGGAGTGTCTGTGGGGAACCGCTATACCCATGCGTGTTTAACTTTTTTTTTTTCCTCGCTTCTATCCTGTTTTGATCAGTGTTTATCCATTGGCGTCCTGGACATCTTTGGGTTCGAAGATTTCAAAAACAACAGCTTTGAACAGTTCTGTATTAATTACGCAAACGAGCAGCTCCAGTACTACTTCAATCAGCACATCTTCAAGTTGGAGCAGGTGAGGAGGCAAAGCTGCCAGGGAGTGGGCAGAGTGATGGTGCGAAGGGGTATGGGCAGTGACTGCTGCAAAAAGCATCCGGTCTAAATAATCAGTGCTGGGAGAAGAGCAATATATATCTAACACACGTCCATGCGCCTGGTAATGCTTCTCTAACCAGCTAACAACTTCTCAGTGTATTAAAGCAGCAATCCTGCCCCCAAAAATGGGTTCTGATCCCGAGAGTGAAAATAACCCAGTGTCCAATACCCTCTCTTTCAATTCGGGTGCACTCCCATGTTATTCAAATCAAAGATGTCGCTCGCAGCCAGCCAATAGGAAGCTGCAACCGCATTTTCTTGCGGATTCCTATTGGCCCACAGTTTGTTGACCATTTTGAAGTGTGAATGAGGGAGGTGAAACATTGGCACAGAAAACTGTAAATCTCTCAGAAACTGTGGGGGTCCCAGGATCTGAAAATAACGGGGGTCAGTTGTCCCAATTATTACCATTTTGCTTTATTAATTTGTCCACTTCGCTACTAAAAGCTCCCATTCATTCATGGAAACTGAGCAACAGATGGCGTTAAGGGATATTAAACCCTATTTCCTTGACGTAACACGTTGCAAATGCAGTGACCCTTCTGTCACTCGAGGGGTTAATCCAGTCTTGCAAATTTCTCTTCTTTTGTTCCTAAAACATCTTAACGCCTCTGCTGGGAGACGGGTTTCTGCTTCCACTACCTTTTCCTTTATGCTCAGTCCTTCTGTAAGAGATGCAGTAGGCCGTATTGTAACGTGTTGCTGTGTCCGTGCAGGAGGAGTATCAGAGTGAAGGGATCAGTTGGCACAATATAGATTACACGGACAATGTGGCCTGCATCCACTTAATCAGCAAGAAACCCACCGGCCTCTTCTACCTTCTGGATGAGGAAAGCAAGTATGTGCAACATCCGGGACGCTCCGAGTGTCTGGGGGGGCAGCATCATAGGGGGAAAGGGTGGGCATCTGGCACATTCTCTGGGGCAGGTGAGATGTGGGCAGCTAGAGCAGAGGTGAGGAGGCTGGGATCCTCAGTGGGGATACAGACAGGAGGAAAGGGGGCACTGGTATGTTCTGAGCTGGGGAGGGGGGGGGTTCTGGGCCCATCAGAGCTGGAAGTAGCAGAGAGGGGGGCAGCTGTTCTTGGGGCGTTGTGAGCAAAAATATAGCGCTCCGCTGTGAGCAGCAGGAGGACGCGGAATATTCAAAAACGAGTTCAGTCCTCTCCCCCCGCTAACGTAATCCAAAGTGGGGGTTGCTAAAAATATATGGCCAGTATTTGACATTAAACAAGACAATCAAGCTGTTGTCATTTTTCCCACTTTTTTATGAAATGTTTTCATAGCCGGAAGGGGGATACAGAAGATAAAGTGCGGAGGAGAGTTGGAGACGGGTGCAGTGACCCCAAAATATATACTTCCATTACTAAAAAAAACACTGATTTCCGTTTAGTGACGTGTATTGTGCCCGTGTAAAGATTTTGTTGTGTACTCTTGTTTATCTGCCCATTTTATTTCTTGGCCCCTCCAGCTTCCCCCACGCTACGTACAACACCCTTCTCGCCAAGTTCAAGCAGCAGCACGAGGAGAACAAGTTCTTTGTGGGCACACCCGTCATGGAGCCTGCGTTTGTCATATGGCACTTTGCGGGGAAAGTCAAGTACCAGATCAAGGTGTGTGTGTGTGTGTGTGTGTACATTAATGTTTCCCTTTTCACAGGGACCAGTGAATTCTGTATGTCAGCTACTTATGTTCGTCTGACTAATGACTGCTTTGGAATTATTTTTTAAACAAAAGACAGAGCTAAGCTAATAACTTGACCTTTAAGGACTAGCAAACAGTCTGATCGCCAAAATACATTAGATAAAGATTTTTAAACCTCTATCCCAAAACCATTGGTTTCCCATCTGTCCAATTTTCCCCCTTTCCAAGTAAGGGTTAATCTGCCTTCACCATAAAACATGTCGCTATCCTTAGTTGACATTCGCCAGAGAGACTGACCCTTGAAGGAATTGTTCTCTTTCTGAGATCAGCTCTCTAACCACTACACCACCGCTCCTGCGTCTTTCTGCTGCAGGATTTCCGGGAGAAGAACACGGATTACATGAGACCGGACATCGTTGCTCTCCTGCGGAGCAGTGACAGCGCATACATCCGAGAGCTGATTGGGATGGATCCTGTGTCTGTTTTCCGCTGGTCCGTCTTGCGGGCGGCGATCCGGGCGATGGCCGTGCTTAATGAGGCCGGGAGGCAGCGGGCAGAGAGAACAGCTGGTATGACCGTTTCAATAGGTCATTGGTCACTATGTCAGTCTTTTGTGGAAGGGACAGAAGGTGTGATCTGTGGTTCCATTCTGTTTGTGTCCCTGTCACCATGGGGGGAAAGTGACACTTCATGAGGCATAGGTCACTTCTGTCACTGAGATGGGAGGGGAAGACGGCATGGGGGTCCCTTCTGTCTGTCCCTGTCATCCTGCGGTGGGAGGTTCAGAGTGGTTGAGTTATAGGTGCCTTCTGTCTGTCACACTGCAGGGATGGGACAGACTCGTGTTCTCTTCTGTCAGTCATCTTGCAGTGAGACTGCATAGGCCGTTGTGCCTGTGGGACCCTGCAGGTGAGTGACAGATTCTGGGTTTCCATCTGTCCCTGCCTTTGGGTTAATAGTTTGTTCTTCCTGCTGCAGGTTGACACGCAGAAGGAACCTACCTCCCATCTAGTATGTCCCTTACCATAGACAAGACAAAACAAAGAACAGCGCACAACGCTCATCGTGATACCAGTGTTATATTCTGTGCCTGTTTTCCACTTGCTTTATGTACGCAAAACCTTGAACCATTTTTATTATAAAATTGTACTTATATATTTCACAATGAGCATTGTGTGCTGTTCTTTGTTTTGTCTTGTCTAGTTACCCAGGGTCTTGGGCTACCCTTTGTGCAGCAGCAGACGCTCCATTTATTTGACTGGTAACACAGTTATTATATGACACTCACTTGGGTCTATAGTGGTATTATTTAATCACTATCATATCACAATTATTAATTCATTTTAGTTGCGCACTTGTATTGTTATTCTTTGTCCCTTACCATATCTGCAATCATCAAACACTTTCACTGCCAGAGGTAGCCAGCAATGGTGATCTGCAAAGGGTTAATGGGTGCAAAGATACAGCCCGGCTTGTTAAACTTATTCCTGGTCTCTTCCTTCACACGCAGGCGTGGTACGAAAAGGGGCCAGAGTCCCACTAGGTGAGCTACAGAGATCGAACACCCCCATGGAGAAAGTTTACCGGTGAGAAGGCGTTAATATTTGTTCCCCCTCTGCAGCTGGAGAGACCTGTGTCACATGTAAATGCATTGTAACAAAGGAAATAAAAGTGTGTGTGTGTGTGTGTGTGTGTGTGTGTGTGTGTGTGTGTGTGTGTGTGTGTGTGTGTTGCACTTTGAATATATTTCCAGCGCTCTGTTTATATTCCGTTTTTTATTAAGTCTTTTCAAATGTTTGAATTACATTGATCACATTCCTGTTGCTTCTGTGATGAGAAACTTTTAATAGTGGTTAAAAGCTTCTTTATTTATCCTAAAATATAAGGGGTATTAAACAAGCTACAGCAGTGTTACAGGCCCGGGAACTAAAAGGACCTTAAAAGGTTCACGATAAGGTGTGGGTGTGTGTGTTTTAAAATGGGATTTATATGGATTACAGGGTTTGCAATCCATGTTGGTTTGCACAACACAACATTTGGAAACCAGCCTTGCAATGCCATTATTTCCTTTAAATGTAACCTGACTTAAAGCAAAGATTTGCCTGTTTCTTTGCAAATTAAGAACTTTATTATCTACGGGAAGTTTGTCAATCAAGTGTTTACTCAACCTCTAGCCCAGGGGCTCCAGTCCTCAAGCCCCCACCCCCCAACATGTCAGATTTTCAGGATGTTCCTGGGGGGGGGGGGATTGCGGACTGGAGTTGAGTGCCCCTGCCCTAGCCCACCCTGTCCGTGTTAGGGCCTATAAGGGGGGGGGGGGGAGTTTTTTGCCTGTGCAATCTCCTGTTCTGCACATATCACACAGAATGGAGCAGCCAGACAAAACCGCCCCCCTCCTAAGTCTCCGCTCCCCGTGTTTACAAACCAAGTCTAATTTTAAAATAACTTGAAAAAATAGTTCTGGGCTTCTGATTTCTGTAATAACGACACCAGTCACCCAGATGTGACCCTTTAAACCTTTCACTGGTTCAACTGGCCCGTTCACCCCATCGCTGCCAGAGCCAAGCAATGCATTGCGGATCCCCCTGGCAGCGTAAGCGTGAATATACTTTCACCAGAACACTCTTATTTTTCCGCTTCCCTCTCCGGGGGCCGTCTTCCCCTCCCCCTCACAGCCGTTCTCTGCTGGATTTCTCCTTTGAATGCTCCTCGGATTACGATATCGATGTATTTGAAGACATCATAGATAGTTATGAGAGTAAAAAGTAAGTGGGAGGGAGTGGCGGGTGTCACCACCCAGGGGAGAGAGGGGAGACCCCCACGCTCGCCATGTGACAGTTACACACACACACACACACTTGAATCCATTTACCTCCATGATACCATTTCAAAGTGGTTCCCCTACTCCTGCGAGCAGCTATATTTTGGATAAAGGGCCATGTTTACTAAGCGTTGTTGCTTCCATGCTGTTAGACAACTTTACACCCCATTTAGGGCCATAATTACTAAACGCGACTGGCAGATGTCCTAACCCGTTGAGTGTCACGACCCCTCCGGCACTGGCGATCACATGATCGTTCTGTCACTGATGACGGCAGAAAGCCGTTCAACTTCTTCATAGATCCCGTTCAGCGCAGAAACGGGCAGTAACATTCTGACTACATTATCTAAATCTGCCCCATTTAAATTAATTTCTTTTAAATGGAGGGGGCGGGGGGATCCCCTAGTGTTCAAAAAACATGATTTCTCATCTCAAGTTACCATGACAACCCTTAGTCTTCCCTAGGCTCTGGGAGAGCTTCATTTTAACCGCGCTTCGTTTTGCAAATGGTTTATAACTCCTGAACGAAGCATCAGATTTCAAAATAAAAACTGCATTGGAAAGGGCGAGAGGAGCTCTGTTGAAGCAGAGAGAATAAAAATGAACAATGCGGACTGCTGCTTTAAGGAGTAGCACTGCTTAGTAAATATGGGCCAAAGTCTCCAGCACTGAGATGCAGATTATATCCAGGCTGGTCAGTCCTTGTATGTGGGATCAGCGTGGGTGCTGTCACATGGTAAGTGCTGGCAGTGTCATCGCCACACTCGCTCCTCTGAGTAAGGGAAACTGCATGCTGTAGGAAGGGCTATAACATGAACTCTCAATGCATGCCCCCCCATCAACATCAACTGCTTATAATACTTGTTATTTTCTTGACTGCGATGTGTGTGTGTGTTTGTGTATCGGTGGTTGTACCCCTTGCTTGGGTGAGGTTTATAACGTGTCTCTCTGCCTCTCACCCCCTGGTGCTGTCAGGGAGCTGCATGCTCAGTTGGTCAGCAGCATTAAAGGCCTCTCGTGGCAGGGGGAGGACCCAGCAGAGCTGCTCCGGTCCCTTACCCTGCGTCAGCACTCCCGCCTCCAGCCCCTGTGAGTGTGTGAGGGAGTCGCTGGGTCTGACTGACCCCCCCCGGAGCCGGGAGGGTCAGCAATAAAGCCATGTGCTGCAGCATAGGGGTTCAGTGCCGCAAAAGCTATTGGGATCTGCTTTGTGTGACCTACTAAAAGGGGATTATCAGCCCATGAAAGAAATGGCATACATACATACATACTAACAAAAGACAACTTGCCTGGGTGCTATGTATATAAATGTGTGTGTGTTTGAGCATTCTTTTACACGTGTGCACATGTACTATCTATGTTTACAAACACACACAACGGAGTCTCACTCCTGTCTCGATGGTCTCTGCTGCCCCCTGCCTGCTAATATGCTGTAATGCTGCCTGTGATACACGCAGTGCAGTGTGTGACCGCACGCACTGACCAGACCAGAGCTAATCACCGTAATTGCTTGCAGAGGCCGCTGCCAAACTAACCGAATGCAACACCTAACTGGGAAGTAATAGGTGACAGCGACTAACTGCAACTAAAGTGCTAACTAAACACACTAACAGTTATTTGGAGGTAGGCTCAGCTTCTAACACTATTATCCTTTAATATCTCAACAGGAAAAGTAAAGGTATCCGCCAAAAGCAGCTCATTCCCAAGGTAATAACACCTCTGTGCATGAAATCCTGCTCTCAAGGAGCTACAACATGTCTTGTGGATCCTGACTAACGAGTCTTGTGATGTTTGATGTAGCCGTTAGCCGGGGCATGGAAGAAAACTTGAGTCTTCCTTGAGACAGGGACCCCTCTACGTTTTAGGAAAGGGGAGTGGTTTACGCCCCATCTGCTGATCGCTGGCCCATTCACACGTCTCTTTGTAACGTGGTAACTGTCGCGGAGTCCCACACTTATTTCTTCGTATTTTGGTTAAGCAATTTGTCTAGAGACCTTTATTGCAACAGCTATTAGTAAGGGGGCATTTAATACAAATCAGAACATTGCTGTCTTAGTTAACACAAAGGCACTAACATATATGCCCCCATCAGTCTACTTCATACTCAAAAGAAAGGCGTACATACAAATTTTGCAATGTCTGCCCATATGACTTAATCAGGCATTTATTTCTACATAATTACCAATTCTATTTTGCAAACTAACAAAAGGAAAGATATGATGTATGGCACACTCACAGCTACATCCTTCCCTCGCCTAACTACTCAAAGGGGGTTTAACAGATAAGAAGAAAAGCAAGAAAGCAAGGGGCCCTTCCCTAACGAAGGAACAACAGATCATCGTTTTAGTAAGCTGAAAGAGTTCAGAGAAAAAAATTCATTCATATACATGCCATTACCCTGTTGCCTATAGTACACTAACACAAATCATGATATTCTTTATAGCTATGGAAAAACAAAAGTCAGGTTATAGGTATACATAGAAAATACTGGGAAAATATTATACTTCTATATATCTTCCGTTTCTAAACAGAACCTGCTGGACTCGCAGTCTCTGAAGCTGATTGTGAGTTTGACACTTCATGATCGCACAACCAAGTCCTTGCTCCACCTGCACAAGAAGAAGAAGCCACCGAGTATCGGCGCCCAGTTTCAGGTGCGTCTCCCCCGCCCCAGGAATCCATTGTCTATCTCGCTAAATGTGCACAGGACTTTTAAACGTTAGAATACAGTCAGGAGTGATCAATACATGCAGTGTGAGCAGCACGATATCGGCACACGTCCTGACCGCCAATAATGCATCGCACACGGCAATTCATTACACAGCACACGTCCTGACCTCCGTACTGCATCGCACACGGCAATTCATTACACACCACACATCCTGACCTCCAATACTGCATCGCACACGGCAATTCATTACACAGCACACGTCCTGAACGCCGTACTGTATCGCACACGGCAATTCATTACACAGCACACGTCCTGAACGCCGTACTGTATCGCACACGGCAATTCATTACACAGCACACGTCCTGAACGCCGTACTGTATCGCACACGGCAATTCATTACACAGCACACATCCTGACCTCCGTACTGTATCGTACACTGCAATTCATTACACAACACACATCCTGACCTCCGTACTGTATCGTACACTGCAATTCATTACACAACACACATCCTGACCTCCGTACTATATCGCACACTGCAATTCATTACACAAGCATCCTGACCTCCGTACTGCATCGCACACAGCAATTCATTACACAACACACATCCTGACCTCCGTACTGCATCGCACACTGCAATTCATTACACAACACACATCCTGACCTCCGTACTGCATCGCACACTGCAATTCATTACACAACACACATCCTGACCTCCGTACTGCATCGCATACTGCAATTCATTACACAGCACACATCCTGACCTCTGTACTGCATCGCACACGGCAATTCATTACACAGCACACGTCCTGACCTCCGTACTGTATCGTACACTGCAATTCATTACACAACACACATCCTGACCTCCGTACTGTATCGCACACTGCAATTCATTACACAAGCATCCTGACCTCCGTACTGCATCGCACACAGCAATTCATTACACAGCACACATCCTGACCTCCGTACGGCATCGCACACTGCAATTCATTACACAACGCACGTCCTGACCTCCGTACTGTATTGCACGCTGCAATTCATTACACAACACACGTCCTGACCTCCGTACTGCATCGCACACTGCAATTCGTTAATATAGCGATGCATATCCTGTGTGGAGATCTCCCACTTCAGAGGTTGCCCCATTACTTCAAGGCCGCCCCTTCCCCATGACTCTTTTTCTCTATACAGAATGTTATGCCCTAGACACGCAGGCAAACATTGGGACTGAACATTTAGGTTCTTGCCCTTTGTAAGATAGCATGACGCTGACATATAGTGTAGCTCAGTACCAGCCACGTGAGTGACAAAGGGCCGATCTCTTCCAGACATCACTTAACAAGCTCCTGGAGACACTGGGAAAAGCTGAACCTTTCTTCATCCGATGCATCCGATCTAACGCAGAGAAGGTACCTGGCCGTCCTCACCTGTGTTATCAGGGAAATGTCATCTAAATGGGCACATGGCAGACCGAGAAATGTTCACAAATTATCAATGTAATTAGGTTTCTTTTAAAAATGGTCACTCGCCATGTAACATTTTTACTTGTTACCTCTGAAAGAACGAAGACTATTTCTTTTCCCCCATAGGGCGCTGTGTAATTGAATAGTTTTTTGGTGCTTTCCCTTTATCAGTTAGGTGGCTGAAAAAGTTTGCCCGTGTGTACAGAAGTTTGCACACAGCCTCACCACCAACCTTTCACATGTTAGAAAATTAGATTTATAGTTTTAATTGTGTGTGTGTGTGTGTGTGTGTGTGTGTGTGTTTTTTCAAAAAAATTATATATAATATATCATACAGTTTGGGAAAACCAGACGTTGTTTCCCTGAGGCGTTGGTGTGTCTGCGCTCTCATGGGGAATCCTCCCTTCCTGGCTTCAGAAGTCTGGCTGAGATCTCTGCGTGCTCCTAACATGCTATGACACGCAGTCCCTGCGCAGCGTGCTCTGTTCTCTGCGTGCTCCTAACATGCTATGACACGCAGTCCCTGAGCAGCGCGCTCTGTTCTCTGCGTGCTCCTAACATGCTATGACACGCAGTCCCTGAGCAGTGGGTTCTGTTCTCTGCGTGCTCCTAACATGCTATGACATGCAGTCCCTGCGCAGCGTGCTCTGTTCTCTGCGTGCTCCTAACATGCTATGACACGCAGTCCCTGAGCAGCGCGCTCTGTTCTCTGCGTGCTCCTAACATGCTATGACACGCAGTCCATGAGCAGCGTGCTCCTAACATGCTATGACACGCAGTCCCTGAGCAGCGCGCTCTGTTCTCTGCGTGCTCCTAACATGCTATGACACGCAGTCCCTGAGCAGCGGGTTCTGTTCTCTGCGTGCTCCTAACATGCTATGACACGCAGTCCCTGAGCAGCGTGTTCTGTTCTCTGCGTGCTCCTAACATGCTATGACACGCAGTCCCTGAGCAGCGGGTTCTGTTCTCTGCGTGCTCCTAACATGCTATGACACGCAGTCCCTGAGCAGCGGGCTCTGTTCTCTGCGTGCTCCTAACATGCTATGACACGCAGTCCATGAGCAGCGTGCTCCTAACATGCTATGACACGCAGTCCCTGAGCAGCGCGCTCTGTTCTCTGCATGCTCCTAACATGCTATGACACGCAGTCCCTGAGCAGCGGGTTCTGTTCTCTGCGTGCTCCTAACATGCTATGACACGCAGTCCCTGAGCAGCGGGTTCTGTTCTCTGCATGCTCCTAACATGCTATGACACGCAGTCCCTGAGCAGCGGGTTCTGTTCTCTGCGTGCTCCTAACATGCTATGACACGCAGTCCCTGAGCAGCGTGCTCTGTTCTCTGCGTGCTCCTAACATGCTATGACACGCAGTCCCTGAGCAGCGCGCTCTGTTCTCTGCGTGCTCCTAACATGCTATGACACGCAGTCCCTGAGCAGCGCGCTCTGTTCTCTGCGTGCTCCTAACATGCTATGACACGCAGTCCCTGAGCAGCGGGTTCTGTTCTCTGCGTGCTCCTAACATGCTATGACACGCAGTCCCTGAGCAGCGGGTTCTGTTCTCTGCGTGCTCCTAACATGCTATGACACGCAGTCCCTGAGCAGCGGGCTCTGTTCTCTGCGTGCTCCTAACATGCTATGACACGCAGTCCCTGAGCAGCGGGTTCTGTTCTCTGCGTGCTCCTAACATGCTATGACACGCAGTCCCTGAGCAGCGGGTTCTGTTCTCTGCGTGCTCCTAACATGCTATGACACGCAGTCCCTGAGCAGCGGGCTCTGTTCTCTGCGTGCTCCTAACATGCTATGACACGCAGTCCCTGAGCAGCGGGTTCTGTTCTCTGCGTGCTCCTAACATGCTATGACACGCAGTCCCTGAGCAGCGGGTTCTGTTCTCTGCGTGCTCCTAACATGCTATGACACGCAGTCCCTGAGCAGCGGGCTCTGTTCTCTGAGTGCTCCTAACATGCTATGACACGCAGTCCATGAGCAGCGTGCTCCTAACATGCTATGACACGCAGTCCCTGAGCAGCGCGCTCTGTTCTCTGCGTGCTCCTAACATGCTATGACACGCAGTCCCTGAGCAGCGGGCTCTGTTCTCTGCGTGCTCCTAACATGGCGGTCCCTGAGCAGCGGGCTCTGTTCTCTGCATGCTCCTAACATGGCGGTCCCTGAGCAGCGGGCTCTGTTCTCTGCGTGCTCCTAACATGGCGGTCCCTGAGCAGCGCGCTCTGTTCTCTGCGTGCTCCTAACATGGCGGTCCCTGAGCAGCGCGCTCTGTTCTCTGCGTGCTCCTAACATGGCGGTCCCTGAGCAGCGCGCTCTGTTCTCTGCGTGCTCCTAACATGGCGGTCCCTGAGCAGCGCGCTCTGTTCTCTGCGTGCTCCTAACATGGCGGTCCCTGAGCAGCGCGCTCTGTTCTCTGCGTGCTCCTAACATGGCGGTCCCTGAGCAGCGCGCTCTGTTCTCTGCGTGCTCCTAACATGGCGGTCCCTGAGCAGCGGGCTCTGTTCTCTGCGTGCTCCTAACATGGCGGTCCCTGAGCAGCGGGCTCTGTTCTCTGCGTGCTCCTAACATGGCGGTCCCTGAGCAGCGCGCTCTGTTCTCTGCGTGCTCCTAACATGGCGGTCCCTGAGCAGCGCACTCTGTTCTCTGCGTGCTCCTAACATGGCGGTCCCTGAGCAGCGCGCTCTGTTCTCTGCGTGCTCCTAACATGGCGGTCCCTGAGCAGCGCGCTCTGTTCTCTGCGTGCTCCTAACATGGCGGTCCCTGAGCAGCGCGCTCTGTTCTCTGCGTGCTCCTAACATGGCGGTCCCTGAGCAGCGCGCTCTGTTCTCTGCGTGCTCCTAACATGGCGGTCCCTGAGCAGCGCGCTCTGTTCTCTGCGTGCTCCTAACATGGTGGTCCCTGAGCAGCGCGCTCTGTTCTCTGCGTGCTCCTAACATGGCGGTCCCTGAGCAGCGCGCTCTGTTCTCTGCGTGCTCCTAACATGGCGGTCCCTGAGCAGCGGGCTCTGTTCTCTGCGTGCTCCTAACATGGCGGTCCCTGAGCAGCGGGCTCTGTTCTCTGCGTGCTCCTAACATGGCGGTCCCTGAGCAGCGCGCTCTGTTCTCTGCGTGCTCCTAACATGGCGGTCCCTGAGCAGCGCGCTCTGTTCTCTGCGTGCTCCTAACATGGCGGTCCCTGAGCAGCGCGCTCTGTTCTCTGCGTGCTCCTAACATGGCGGTCCCTGAGCAGCGCGCTCTGTTCTCTGCGTGCTCCTAACATGGCGGTCCCTGAGCAGCGCGCTCTGTTCTCTGCGTGCTCCTAACATGGCGGTCCCTGAGCAGCGCGCTCTGTTCTCTGCGTGCTCCTAACATGGCGGTCCCTGAGCAGCGCGCTCTGTTCTCTGCGTGCTCCTAACATGGCGGTCCCTGAGCAGCGGGCTCTGTTCTCTGCGTGCTCCTAACATGGCGGTCCCTGAGCAGCGCGCTCTGTTCTCTGCGTGCTCCTAACATGGCGGTCCCTGAGCAGCGCGCTCTGTTCTCTGCGTGCTCCTAACATGGCGGTCCCTGAGCAGCGCACTCTGTTTTCTCTTCAGATGGAGATGAAGTTCGATGAAAGTCTGGTCCTTCAGCAGCTTCGATACACGGGGATGTTGGAAACCGTGCGGATCCGGAGGTCTGGTTACAGTGCCAAGTACACCTTCCAGGTACTGTGCGGTTCCAAGCGCCTGTGTTGGACTCTTCCCAAACAGTACAATGCTGTCTGCTTTCACCTCTAGTTTTCTCTTTGCCCCCTCTTTTTTTTTTTCTTTTTTTTTTTTTTTGTAAATTGGGTTTTATTCCTTAAAAATTAGCCCAAAGCCTAAATGAATACGGCTACTAATCCCCTCTTGCTGGAGTTCAGAGATCCTTATCAAAGCAGCTGAGGATGGGGTGGGATTTCTGATGAGACTCTTTGCAGTCTGTATGGCAAACACCATTGTGCTGCCTACTGGGTTAGAGCAAGTGAGAATAACCAGCAGGAGTTGTGCCATGTAGACGCTAGCGCAGGCCTTGGTCCTTTTAAAATAAAAAGGACACCCAAAGTGGTGTTAATCTGTTTTAAAGGGTATCACTTCCAAGATGGGTCATTGGGGAGAGGGTGGGGGTTTGAGTCCCGGGATGCACGGTGCCGTCACCGATGACGTTCCACTTCCTTATAGATCGCGTTGGAACACAATCTCCCCTAGAAAAACGAGAGGGACGCTAGTAACGTACCGACTATTACGTCGTGAGGCCGCCAGAGCGCCGGGCCCCGTGACGCAGGAGCGATGTCTAAAGGGCACCCAAAGGGTTAAACGCTGCACAATAGAGGAACATGTCAATGTACCTCGCTTCCTTAGTCCCAACCAATGTTAGAGTGAAACTGCTGCACTTTGTTTTGGTTCCCGTGTCCCAGGGGTCCTATGGCATTTTAGCATTTTTACCGTGGCTAATGATGACCCTGTAATTACTTTACAACCACGAATCCAGCGCGTTTCTAAAGGTTATAATAAAACCCCGTCCAAAGGGTTTCGTTACCATTGAAAAATGTAATGGAGGAAAAAAAACAAAACCTGCAAAAATACCGGTTATTTAGTAGACTGGTCTCCGGCGACATATCCTAATTAACTCCTATCCCTGCCGGCAGGGCCTTGCCACGCTTTTGCTCTGACGAGGGGTTTAACCGCGCTGTTCGGTCTGCTCCCCAGGACTTCGCTAATCAGTTCCAAGTGCTGCTCCCCAAATCCGCTGCTACGCCAAAAGACGCCATCGCAGAACTGCTGGAGAGGCTGGGCCTGCACCCGCACAATTACCAGATCGGGAAGACCAAGGTCTGACCAAAAGTTTCATTATCTTACCTTTTGCAACAGCAGTTTGTATGAGCACAGCAGCGTCGTCTGCTTTAATATTTCATTATTCCGTTTTTTTCTTTCCTCCAGCCCAGCAAATCGTCCAGGGTTTTTAGTTTATTTTTTGGATATTTTTCTATTTTTATTAATACATTTAATACATTAATACATTTAATACATTTTTGTTGAGGTAGGTGCTTCCAGGAATATTCAAGTGTTCATTTCTTTTAATGGGCCTGGATTCTAACTTTTAGTTGTAATAATGTGTACAAAACTTCCCAAACCTCACAGGTCTCTCATATGTTCAGAGCTTTCCAAACCTCACAGGTCTCTCCTTCACATGCACAGAGCTTCCCAAACCTCACCAGTCTCTCCTTCACATGCACAGAACTACCCAAACCTCACCAGTCTCCTCTTCCTGTGCACTGCCAGGTGTTTATGAAAGAGCCGGAGCGGCAGACACTGCAGGACACCCTGCACCAGGCGGTTATCATGAAGATCATCCTCCTGCAGAGCTTTTTCCGGATGGCCATGGACAGGAAGGCCTTCCTGAGAATGAAACTCGCTGCTGTGAGCATACAGGTGGGATCAACACCCTAGTGTTAGCTGGATAACCGCTGCACCCTGCATAGAGCACAATCCGTGGCCTAAACCTTTCACTGTCTGGGAGCAATGCAATTAAGTGTCCAGGAGGTTAAAATGGAGCTCTCCCCAGGGCCCAGTGCTGTATAAGTTTACCATGGTAACATCCGAAGCTAGAGATTAAGGGAGACATCATTTCTAACACTTAAAACATTTTTTTTAAAGAGCAGAACCTGCTGAGGCAGCGAAATACTAACATTTATCATATTTATCCTGATCAGTCCCTAAAAAACCTCCCTGAGAGCCTCGGTAACCACATTGGGACTCTATGGAATAGATTATACAGTCAGTTTAGTTTATATTAATGTCTGTTATTTCAGCGTTTAACGTATATACTTTCCCTAAAATAAAGTGAAGAAAATATACAGGACTTGTTGCGTTTTGGAAAGAGAGCCAAGTTGAACCTATCTGGGCTAATCATCCTACACATGACCCTGGCCTCCAGAATAGTCCCTGTGGCTGCCCGCCCGGCGGGGAAACCGCGCAGCAGGCAGAGGAGCCAGGAGCGGGAAGGCAGACACACACACTCACCGTCTGCTCTGCACAAAGCGGAAGCCCCGCCCCCGGCTTCCTCAGACCTGCTTGCGACCAATCCCCTTCATCCCGGCCGGCATTCTAAGCCCCGCCTCCTTCATTCAAACCCATGCAGCTCTTCATCCAATCCCCCGGCAGCATTCACTCACACAGAGAATACTTACCAGCAGCCGCATCCTCCTCACCGCCGCCGTAACCGGGACACATTGGCTGGGACGCAAAAATATTCATTGTGGGCCGCATCCCCCTATTCTCTCTCCCTTCCCTCCCCACCCCCATTCGCTCAATCCCCTTTATTCTCTCTCCCCCCACCCATCTCCCTCTCCCCCCCCCTCCATTCTCTCCCCCCTTCCCCCATTCTCTCTCTGACCTGCACAGACACACACAGCCACTGACCTACAGACACACACACAGACCTACAGACACCAACACAGACAGACCAACAAAGACAATGACCACACACAGACACCCACACAGTCACTGCTGGCCTGCACAGACACACACAGCCACTGATACACACAGCCACAGATACACACACTCCCCCCAACACACACACACTCTCTCCTCCCCCCCACACACACACACTCTCCCCCCCCCACACACACTCCCCACACCCCCCCACACACACTATCCCCCCCCACACACACACACACACTCTCCCCCCCCACACACACACTCTCCACCCCCCCCACACACACACTCTCACCCCACACACACACTCTCCCCCCACACACACACTCTCCACCCATACACACACTCTCCCCCACACACACACTCTCCCCTCCCCACACCCTGTCCCCCCCCCACACCCTCTCCCCCCCCCCCACACACACTCTCCTCCCCACACACACTCTCTCCTCCCCACACACACTCTCCACCCCCCACACACACACACTCTTCCCCCCCACACACACACTCTTCCCCCCCACACACACACTCTCCCCCCCCCACACACACTCTCCCCCTGACACACACTCTCCCCCCGCACACACACTCTCCCCCACACACACACTCTCCCCCCACACACACTCTCTCCCCCCCCACACACACATTCTCCCTCCCCCCACACACACATTCACTCTCCATCCCCCCCCACACACATAATCTCCCCCCTCCCCCCACACACATACACTCTCCCCCCCACACACACACTCTCCCCCACACACATTCTCCCCCCCACACACTCCCCCCCACACACACACTCTCCCCCCCACACACACACTCCCCCCCACACACACACTCCCCCACACACACACTCCCCCCCCCCCATACACTCTCCCCCCCCCCACACACACACACTTTCCCTCCCCCCCACACACACACTCTCCCCCCTCCACACACACACTCTCCCCCCCCATACAAACACACTCTCCCCCACACACACACACTCTCCCCCCCACACACTCTCCCCCCCCACACACAACTTCCCCCCCCACACACAGACTCTACCCCCACACACACACACTCCCCCCTGCACACTCCCCCCCACACACTCCCCCCCACACACACACGCTCTCCCCCCACACACTATCCCCCCCACACACACTCACTCTCCCTCCTCCCCACACACACACTCTCCCTCCCCCCCACACACTCTCCCTCCCCCCCCCCCACACACACTCTCCCCCCCCCCCACTCACACACAAAGTTGTTGGCCGCATGTGCCCGCGGGCCGCGAGTTTGACATGCTTGTTCTACGAGGACCTATACAGTGGAGAAAAAGTGGCACATAATGGAATGACAAAAATGGCTCTGAGGGAGTTCCTGACGAGCTCGGGCCTGCCAAAACTGAATAGGTTGGACAGAGAGTACCTAGGTGCAGATTCTACAATTGAGGAATTAACACAGGTCATTGAGGAGCTGAAGCCGTCAAAGGATTCGGGTCCAGGTGGCTTTTCAGGCCTCTAATATAAGAAATTCCTTAAACATCTGGCCCCGTTTGCTCCAGATGTTTAATGCAGTCTTAGCGGGGGCCTCATTCCCGGAACAGATGCTCCAAGTGTCTATCACAGTAATACACAAACCAGGTATAGATCCGCTAGATTGTAAAAGTTATAGCTAATATAACTAATACTTTTTACCCAGGAGCAGGAGGAGGGGGCCAGTCTCTGTATGAAATTCGAGCACAAACTGTTCAAGGATCTCTGCCTTGGTACGCTGTTCTGGTTGTATCCACAAGTGGTGGGCTATGGCCCAGGGTCTGTCTCTGTGTATTTGACTGTCCGGACCACTGCCGGTAGGTCTCCGGGGTGAGTCCTAGATGATCCAGAATGGCAGCCTTTAGTCTCTGATAGTCCGTGGCTTCGTCTGCCGGTAGAGCCTGGTTGACTGCCTGCGTTTCTCCTATGAGGTTTGGAGCCAAAGTCGTTACCCAGCGACCAACTGTCCAGCCCTGGGCAGTGGCTACCCTTTTAAAAGAGAAGAGGAAAGCCTCTGGGTCTTCTGTTGGCTTTATTTTAGGCAGCATCACCAGCGATTTATTTGGAATCTATGGTCTGACTGAGACTGCACCTGGAGCCAGCATGTGGAGGAGCTTTTCTGTTTGCTGAGCCTGCTTGCTGGTGCAGGAACTGAGAAAACATTTCCTCCATTTTTTTAATGTGTGCCCTTTGGATGCATGGGCCATCCAAGATCCCACTTCGCACCACCTGTGGCAGGACGGCTTCGCAATAGGGTCAGTAGGAGTCCCAACCAGTGAGTAAGGCTTTTAACTCCAGTGGTTTATTTTCCACAATCAAATAAACATTAGGCACACTGTCCCTTTAAGGCAAACAAACCATAAAATAAAACCCTACTCCATTAGGGGACTAACTATACAGAAGGTCCCTATCTCTCCTCTGGGTAGCTAGCCTACTTCCAGGTTAAACAAGATTATGCAAATATCTGCAGTGAAAATATATAAAGTCCTTATCTGTGTTTGGGGAGCTTTGTCCCTAGAGAGTCCAAGTAATCCCTTCTGGATACTGCAACAGCAGCTTTAATTCCTCTGCAGGGTTAGGAGGCTGGTTACTAGTAGACAGGGCTGTGTCCAGCAGGCTTGTCTCAGCTTGTGGCAAACCTCTGTCTGGGGGAGCAGAACCTCCGGCGTACTTCCTGGTTTGGAAAAGTCTCTCTCCCTTCCTGCTCAGGTCTGGCATCTTATACAGCTGCCTGACAGCTACCTTAACTCAGCCCTGATGCCCAGGTATCTCTGTGTTAACCCTCTGACTGGTGGTTTCAGACGTCAGAGGTATGTTTCCCATGCATAATTGACAGCGAATGACTTCACCCTGTCACAATCATCCTCCTTCAGAGCTTTTTCAGGATGGTCATGGACAGGAAAGCCTTCCTGAGAATGAAACTCGCTGCTGTGAGCATACAGATGAGGTCAACACCCTAGTGTTAGCTGGATGACCGCTGCACCCTGCATAGAGCACAATCCGAGGCCTAACCCAGGGGTGCGCAAACTGGGGGGCACAACATTTTCAGAGTGCGGCGCTTAGAAGCCCCATGCTCTTCCCCACAACATTTAAATTAAATGCCGGGGGAGAGCGCGAGGCCTCTGTAAGGCTCTTACTTTGTCTCCGGCGGCTTCTTGTGGGTGCAGACAAAGCTTGCTTACCCCTGGCTTAAACCTTTCACTGTCAGGGAACAATGTGTTGCAGGCATCTCCGGCAGTGAAAGGATTAATCATACTACGTATTCAAACCTTGTTTTTTTTGTTTGTTTTGTTTTTCCCTGTATATAGTTTAAAAAATAAATTATATTAAAAAAACACGGATTGCTCTTTCCAACACGGTTTTTATTTTTAAAATCTGATGCTTTGTTCAGGAGATAGAAGCTTATGCAATATTAAGTGTCTGGGAGGTTAAAATAGAGCTCTCCCCAGGGCCCAGTGCTGTATAAAGTTTACCATGGTAACATCTGAAGCAAGAGATTAATGGAGACATAATTTCTAACTGTAGCCAGGTCCCCTCTGGCTCCCCGGTTCCCCGCCCTCTCTCCTCTTAACTCCGCTGCTGCCGTGTGGTTGCGGGTGGCGGCGAGCTCGCCAGCGGCCCCTCTGCAGGGTGCCGCCATGTTGGATTGGTGCATACGCATGCGCAAAGGCTCGCGCAGAAAGTGCGTGGCGGCCATTGAAGGGTTGCACATGCGCAGTGGAGTGAGCGCACATGGCGGCCCATAGGTGCTTAGGGGCAGGAGTACCACACGACGCCAGGGAGCCAATCGCTCGGCTAGGTCTCCTGCAGGAGATACTATTTTGTGGCTGGAATAGGAAGTGTCAGTAAGTGCTGGGACAGGACAGGGGTAGGAGGTATGTGAACAGGGGTCTGTGAACCTCTGCTCTAGGCCAGATTCCCCCTAGGCCCCAGCTAGGCCCCGGCTCCACCAATTAGTTTGTAGCTGCTACAGGGACAGGCCCTTAGGTAGGGACCCTGCCCCACTAGCTAGTAAATAGATCAGGGACACAGCTGGGACCTGGGACCAGATCACTCCTGCTGACAAAGACTGTCATCAAGGTGGGACACTCCAGCGGGAAACCACCCCACGCGGAGGCAGACTCGTCGCGGAGGCTATCGTTGGATCAACGCATCCCTTGTCTGTTCAGTCGGCGCGTCAGGTTGCTGGAGCACCCGGCAGGTACCTTACAGAACGTGCACCAACTGTACTACACTCCATTTAGTGGGCCGCGCAGTCACACACATTGGGGTGGGTGTGGGACCTTGTGGGACTGGGATTCTCTGGACACAGTGTGGGTTACACGGTGGTGGGGTACAGCCGTGTGAGGCGTGTGGCAGTTGTATCTTTAGTCACATAGAGTTATAAGGTATTATAGAGTATAAGATATGTTACAGTAAAGGCCTTTCTATTTTACATTGTGTGTGTTCATTGTTTGGGTCCTGTGAGGGGCTCCTCCCACTACGTTGGGATCCCTCTCAGGTGGAGGCGCTGCACCAAGGTTGTAAGTATATCACCCTAGGCTCCCCGTGGCGGAGGCTTAAGACCCTGTGAGCCAACAGGTAAAGGGCAGCACCAGTAGCCATCTTGTTTACGGGGAAACAGGGCTACATAACACTTAAAAGATTTTTTTAAAGAGCAGAACCTGCTGAGGCAGCGAAATACTAACATTTATCATATTTATCCTGATCAGTCCCTAAAAAACCTCCCTGAGAGCCTCGGTAACCACATTGGGACTCTATGGAATAGATTATATAGTCAGTTTAGTTTATATCAATGTCTGTTATTTCAGCGTTTAACGTATATAATGTGTTTATATTAACCAGCAGCCAATAAGTGGCTAATAGGGCTATTGGCCATTACTATGGGGGAGTGAGGCTTGTGGGGGAGCCCGTGTTGGGGGTAGGGGCCTCGGTAAGTGCCAGTGACATACCAAATAAGACATAAGTGAACTCTAAAGGTTAATGGACATAGGTGGGAGTTCAAAGATTGATCCGCTTTTGAGATCTCATGAGTATCTGCAGAGATTTCTGAGGTTTTCTTAGGATCTTTAATATAAAAGGGTGTTGGAGACCCGGGTACAATATCCCACATTGTAGAGTCCCACCTATTCCTGAGCCACCATATGCCTTTTGTCACAGAATGCCGTGACGGTCGCCATGGTCTTGATCATCTTTACAAAAAATGCATCTTTAGAATGTTCCGTGGCTGGAACTTCACTGCATTTCAAACACTAACATTTCAGGGATGAGATCTCAAACTTTGATAACTCATAACTGGTGCCTGCTTCTTCTGCGATAAGGAGCTGCCTCTGTTACCAAATTGCTTTAAGACCACTTTGGCAGTGTGTGGGTTAGCGCGCAGCATCCATTGCTCCATGCCTGGATATGGCGACCTGCTGCTTTGCCATGTGTGTGCCTCTGCAGACACGCTGGAGGTCGTTCCGTGTAAGACGGCAGCTGGACCACAGGCAGAGTGCCGTGGCGTTTATCCACGCTTTGTGGAGGGGATGCAGCCAGCGACGGAGGTACAGGAGACACATTCAAGATATCACGCTGCTCCAGGCCCTGTGCAGAGGCTACTTGCAGCGACGGAGGTACGGGGGGGGGAGGGATGGGGACGGACATGGGGGGCAGTGGTTTTAAAGCAGTAATGTGCTCTTCTCACCGTGAAATGTAACCGCCTTCTCTCATTTTTAGCATTGCTGCGGTTTGCAGCAACCCCGCTCATTAAGAAAAAAAATTGAATTTTGTAAATATGAGTTGCCGAAAATTTGTCTCGTGGGGAGATTAAAATGGCTGCAATCCACTAAGAGTAGCATCTGTTGCATACACATATACATATACATATATACATATACATATACATATATATATATATATATATATATATATATATATATACATAGATATATACATATATATATACATACATATATATAAAACAACTGTAAATATTACTGTATGTTCATTTGCATGTCTTAGACAGGTCTGCAACCCTTGCTGCAGTGGAAGCGCTGTATGCTGGGCGATAATGGGGAAAGACAGGGTTGCAGACCTGTCTAAGACATGCAAATGAACATACAGTAATATTTACAGTTGCTTTATGCTTTACTGTGGAGGGTTTTTGTCACTTTTTTTACCCACCATAACCTTAATAATAGTGGTGATTACCTAGTCTAGTCTCAAACCTGCTTAGCCATTAAGACCAACCTCACACTGATGATACCCATCAAGGTTGAAACATGTCTGTGAGTGGGTTTAATGGCTTTGCATCTCATCCCAGCCTCTGTCTAAAAGCTGTGTTTAAAACAGCATGCATTGGCTTGAGGATTTGCTTGTGTAATACGAGCTTGAGACAAAAGGTGGCACTGAGTGTTCATTTGCATGTCATTTCCCAGTATCCCTTGCTGCAGTGGAAGCGCTGTATGCTGGGCGACAATGGGGAAAGACAGGGTTGCAGACCTGTCTAAGACATGCAAATGAACATGCAGTAATATTTACAGTTGCTGTATGCTTTACTGTGGAGGGTTTTTGTCACTTTTTTTTACCCACCATAACCTTAATAATAGTGGTGATTACATATATATATATCTGTATGAATGTATATATAATAGTCTGATTTCTGATTAGCTAAGCTTGTTGACTACTGTACCTGTGTGTACTCCGATGTATCATCCACGATGTAACATTAATGAAAAGAAAGAAATGGCGGGTGAGCAATGTCCGCCACCATTCACCCACATTAAGAAGGCAGGTGTTGCCATGGTAACAGATTATGCCGGTGAAATATGGTAATAAACAGATGCAAACTCGGCAGAAAATCAAGATTTAGTTGAAATGAAACATTAGAGATTAACACGGCAGGAGCTGCCAAGGTGTCATTTTTTGTGACTTACTACCTGTGTTATGTTCTATGGGATGTTACACATTCGTCCATCAAGTTCAACCTACGCTAAATGTGGATGACAGATACTTTATCCTATAACCCTATTTACAGTATATTGATCCATAGAAAGGCAAACAAAAAACCCCAGTAAAATATCATCTAATGATATCTCATTAGGGGAAAAATAAGTCCATTCCTGACTCCAAGAATTGGCAATCACATTACTCCCTGGATCAACATCTTTCCCATGTATACTTATTTGGTATATCCCTGTATTTCCTTTCTAAAAAGATGTCCAACCTTTTTTTACACATCTATTGTATCTGCCATCACAGTCTCCATGGGTAATGAATTCCACATTTTCAAAATTATCATATCCCCTCTTAGCTGCCTCTTTTCTAATGTAAAAAAATCGAATTTAGCTAGCCTCTCCTCATAAATCAGATTATTTGTCCCATGTATTAATTTGGTGGCTCTTCTCTGCACTTTCTCCAATTTATAATGTCTTTTCTAAGGACTGGTGCCTACAATTGTACTCCATATTTAAGGTGTGGTCTTACTAATGCTTTGTAAAGGGGCATAATTATGTTTACTTCCCTTAAATCCATTGGCCATTTATTGTAAGATAAGATCTTGTTTGCCTTTGCAGTTACTGCATGACTTTGGGCACTATTGCTGTACACTATTTTGTACATTAACCTCTTGTGTGGAACCGTATCAAAGCCTATGCAAAATCTAAGTAGATCACAATAATTTAGTATTTTCTATAAATACTTTTTAGTGTAATTTTCGATCCCCAATATAATAGTGGTTGGATGGTAATGTTAATATAATATCCGTCTTACAAGGTACAAGGAGATGGTGTCTGAGAAGAGGAGACAGGAAGCCCTTGAACGAGAAGAGGAGCATAAATGGAGACATGACAACTCTGATGGAATGCAGAAGGCAGAAGAAGAGGAGAAAGGAGGGAGAAGGCAGAACGAGGTGGGGCAGGGGGAAGCAGAGGTGATGCCCGAGGAGAATCCAGGGGAGAGCCTAGAGAGCAAGGAGAAGCTGACAGAGTAAGGACCTGCAGATATGTGGCATATCGGTCTGTGTGTACTTGTATCTGTATGATTCACTTATCAGAGAGAGTGACTGAGCATGGACTTCCCTTCCATCCATTGCCCATTTATTGTAAGATAAGATCTTGTTTGCCTTTGCAGTTACTGCATGACTTTGGGCACTATTGCTGTGTACAAGCACTCCTAAATCCTTCTCCATCAAGGATTCCCCCAATTTATCCCCATTTAATTTGCAAGTCTCCTGTTTATTCTTGTTTCTCAAATGCATAACCTTACATTTATCTGTATTAAACCTCATCTGCCATTTACCTGCCCAAGTTTCCAGTCTCCCCAAGTCCTTCTGGAGAGAAATTACATCCTGCTCTGATTCTACTACCTTACACAATTTAGTTTCATCAGCAAAGATTGAGACTTTGCTCTCGATGCCAACCTCAAGGTCATTAACAAACAAGTTAAAAAGCAGGGGTCCCAGTACCGATCCCTGAGGTACTCCACTCACGACTTTAGCCCAACCTGAAAAAGTTCCATTTACGACAACTCTATGTTGTGTATCCTTCAACCAGTTTTCAATCCAGGTGCAAATATTTTTAGAGTCCAATTTGCTTTATTTTGTACATTAACCTCTTGTGTGGAACCGTATCAAAGCCTATGCAAAATCGAAGTAGATCACAATAATTTAGTATTTTCTATAAATATTTTTAGTGTAATTTTCAATCCCCAATATAATAGTGGTTGGATGGTAATGTTAATATAATATCCGTCTTACCAGGTACAAGGAGATGGTGTCTGAGAATAGCAGACAGGAAGCCCTTGAACGAGAAGAGGAGCATAAATGGAGACATGACAACTCCGATGGAGTGCAGAAAGCAGAAGAAGAGGAGAAAGGAGGGAGAAGGCAGAACGAGGTGGGGCAGGGGGAAGCAGAGGTGATGCCCGCGAAGGAGAATCCAGGGGAGAGCCTAGAGAGCAAGGAGAAGCTGACAGAGTAAGGACCTGCAGATATGTGGCATATCGGTCTGTGTGTACTTGTATCTGTATGATTCACTTATCAGAGAGAGTGACTGAGCATGGACTTCCCTTCCATCCATTGCCCATTTATTGTAAGATAAGATCTTGTTTGCCTTTGCAGTTACTGCATGACTTTGGGCACTATTGCTGTGTACAAGCACTCCTAAATCCTTCTCCATCAAGGATTCCCCCAATTTATCCCCATTTAATTTGCAAGTCTCCTGTTTATTCTTGTTTCTCAAATGCATAACCTTACATTTATCTGTATTAAACCTCATCTGCCATTTACCTGCCCAAGTTTCCAGTCTCCCCAAGTCCTTCTGGAGAGAAAGTACATCCTGCTCTGATTCTACTACCTTACACAATTTAGTATCATCAGCAAAGATTGAGACTTTGCTCTCGATGCCAACCTCAAGGTCATTAACAAACAAGTTAAAAAGCAGGGGTCCTAGTACCGATCCCTGAGGTACTCCACTCACGACTTTAGCCCAACCTGAAAAAGTTCCATTTACGACAACTCTATGTTGTGTATCCTTCAACCAGTTTTCAATCCAGGTGCAAATATTTTTAGAGTCCAATTTGCTTTATTTTGTACATTAACCTCTTGTGTGGAACCGTATCAAAGCCTATGCAAAATCGAAGTAGATCACAATAATTTAGTATTTTCTATAAATACTTTTTAGTGTAATTTTCAATCCCCAATATAATAGTGGTTGGATGGTAATGTTAATATAATATCCGTCTTACCAGGTACAAGGAGATGGTGTCTGAGAAGAGCAGACAGGAAGCCCTTGAACGAGAAGAGGAGCATAAATGGAGACATGACAACTCCGATGGAGTGCAGAAGGCAGAAGAAGAGGAGAAAGGAGGGAGAAGGCAGAACGAGGTGGGGCAGGGGGAAGCAGAGGTGATGCCCGAGAAGGAGAATCCAGGGGAGAGCCTAGAGAGCAAGGAGAAGCTGACAGAGTAAGGACCTGCAGATATGTGGCATATCGGTCTGTGTGTACTTGTATCTGTATGATTCACTTATCAGAGAGAGTGACTGAGCATGGACTTCCCTTCCATCCATTGCCCATTTATTGTAAGATAAGATCTTGTTTGCCTTTGCAGTTACTGCATGACTTTGGGCACTATTGCTGTGTACAAGCACTCCTAAATCCTTCTCCATCAAGGATTCCCCCAATTTATCCCCATTTAATTTAGCAAGTCTCCTGTTTATTCTTGTTTCTCAAATGCATAACCTTACATGTATCTGTATTAAACCTCATCTGCCATTTACCTGCCCAAGTTTCCAGTCTCCCCAAGTCCTTCTGGAGAGAAAGTACATCCTGCTCTGATTCTACTACCTTACACAATTTAGTATCATCAGCAAAGATTAAGACTTTGCTCTCGATGCCAATCTCAAGGTCATTAACAAACAAGTTAAAAAGCAGGGGTCCTAGTACCGATCCCTGAGGTACTCCACTCACGACTTTAGCCCAACCTGAAAAAGTTCCATTTACGACAACTCTATGTTGTGTATCCTTCAACCAGTTTTCAATCCAGGTGCAAATATTTTTAGAGTCCAATTTGCTTTATTTTGTACATTAACCTCTTGTGTGGAACCGTATCAAAGCCTTTGCAAAATCGAAGTAGATCACAATAATTTTGTATTTTCTATAAATACTTTTTAGTGTAATTTTCAATCCCCAATATAATAGTGGTTGGATGGTAATGTTAATATAATATCCGTCTTACCAGGTACAAGGAGATGGTGTCTGAGAAGAGCAGACAGGAAGCCCTTGAACGAGAAGAGGAGCATAAATGGAGACATGACAACTCCGATGGAGTGCAGAAAGCAGAAGAAGAGGAGAAAGGATGGAGAAGGCAGAACGAGGTGGGGCAGGGGGAAGCAGAGGTGATGCCCGCGAAGGAGAATCCAGGGGAGAGCCTAGAGAGCAAGGAGAAGCTGACAGAGTAAGGACCTGCAGATATGTGGCATATCGGTCTGTGTGTACTTGTATCTGTATGATTCACTTATCAGAGAGAGTGACTGAGCATGGACTTCCCTTCCATCCATTGCCCATTTATTGTAAGATAAGATCTTGTTTGCCTTTGCAGTTACTGCATGACTTTGGGCACTATTGCTGTGTACAAGCACTCCTAAATCCTTCTCCATCAAGGATTCCCCCAATTTATCCCCATTTAATTTGCAAGTCTCCTGTTTATTCTTGTTTCTCAAATGCATAACCTTACATTTATCTGTATTAAACCTCATCTGCCATTTACCTGCCCAAGTTTCCAGTCTCCCCAAGTCCTTCTGGAGAGAAAGTACATCCTGCTCTGATTCTACTACCTTACACAATTTAGTATCATCAGCAAAGATTGAGACTTTGCTCTCGATGCCAACCTCAAGGTCATTAACAAACAAGTTAAAAAGCAGGGGTCCTAGTACCGATCCCTGAGGTACTCCACTCACGACTTTAGCCCAACCTGAAAAAGTTCCATTTACGACAACTCTATGTTGTGTATCCTTCAACCAGTTTTCAATCCAGGTGCAAATATTTTTAGAGTCCAATTTGCTTTATTTTGTACATTAACCTCTTGTGTGGAACCGTATCAAAGCCTATGCAAAATCGAAGTAGATCACAATAATTTAGTATTTTCTATAAATACTTTTTAGTGTAATTTTCAATCCCCAATATAATAGTGGTTGGATGGTAATGTTAATATAATATCCGTCTTACCAGGTACAAGGAGATGGTGTCTGAGAAGAGCAGACAGGAAGCCCTTGAACGAGAAGAGGAGCATAAATGGAGACATGACAACTCCGATGGAGTGCAGAAGGCAGAAGAAGAGGAGAAAGGAGGGAGAAGGCAGAACGAGGTGGGGCAGGGGGAAGCAGAGGTGATGCCCGAGAAGGAGAATCCAGGGGAGAGCCTAGAGAGCAAGGAGAAGCTGACAGAGTAAGGACCTGCAGATATGTGGCATATCGGTCTGTGTGTACTTGTATCTGTATGATTCACTTATCAGAGAGAGTGACTGAGCATGGACTTCCCTTCCATCCATTGCCCATTTATTGTAAGATAAGATCTTGTTTGCCTTTGCAGTTACTGCATGACTTTGGGCACTATTGCTGTGTACAAGCACTCCTAAATCCTTCTCCATCAAGGATTCCCCCAATTTATCCCCATTTAATTTGCAAGTCTCCTGTTTATTCTTGTTTCTCAAATGCATAACCTTACATTTATCTGTATTAAACCTCATCTGCCATTTACCTGCCCAAGTTTCCAGTCTCCCCAAGTCCTTCTGGAGAGAAAGTACATCCTGCTCTGATTCTACTACTTTACACAATTTAGTATCATCAGCAAAGATTAAGACTTTGCTCTCGATGCCAACCTCAAGGTCATTAACAAACAAGTTAAAAAGCAGGGGTCCTAGTACCGATCCCTGAGGTACTCCACTCACGACTTTAGCCCAACCTGAAAAAGTTCCATTTACGACAACTCTATGTTGTGTATCCTTCAACCAGTTTTCAATCCAGGTGCAAATATTTTTAGAGTCCAATTTGCTTTATTTTGTACATTAACCTCTTGTGTGGAACCGTATCAAAGCCTATGCAAAATCTAAGTAGATCACAATAATTTTGTATTTTCTATAAATACTTTTTAGTGTAATTTTCAATCCCCAATATAATAGTGGTTGGATGGTAATGTTAATATAATATCCGTCTTACCAGGTACAAGGAGATGGTGTCTGAGAAGAGCAGACAGGAAGCCCTTGAACGAGAAGAGGAGCATAAATGGAGACATGACAACTCCGATGGAGTGCAGAAGGCAGAAGAAGAGGAGAAAGGAGGGAGAAGGCAGAACGAGGTGGGGCAGGGGGAAGCAGAGGTGATGCCCGAGAAGGAGAATCCAGGGGAGAGCCTAGAGAGCAAGGAGAAGCTGACAGAGTAAGGACCTGCAGATATGTGGCATATCGGTCTGTGTGTACTTGTATCTGTATGATTCACTTATCAGAGAGAGTGACTGAGCATGGACTTCCCTTCCATCCATTGCCCATTTATTGTAAGATAAGATCTTGTTTGCCTTTGCAGTTACTGCATGACTTTGGGCACTATTGCTGTGTACAAGCACTCCTAAATCCTTCTCCATCAAGGATTCCCCCAATTTATCCCCATTTAATTTAGCAAGTCTCCTGTTTATTCTTGTTTCTCAAATGCATAACCTTACATGTATCTGTATTAAACCTCATCTGCCATTTACCTGCCCAAGTTTCCAGTCTCCCCAAGTCCTTCTGGAGAGAAAGTACATCCTGCTCTGATTCTACTACCTTACACAATTTAGTATCATCAGCAAAGATTAAGACTTTGCTCTCGATGCCAATCTCAAGGTCATTAACAAACAAGTTAAAAAGCAGGGGTCCTAGTACCGATCCCTGAGGTACTCCACTCACGACTTTAGCCCAACCTGAAAAAGTTCCATTTACGACAACTCTATGTTGTGTATCCTTCAACCAGTTTTCAATCCAGGTGCAAATATTTTTAGAGTCCAATTTGCTTTATTTTGTACATTAACCTCTTGTGTGGAACCGTATCAAAGCCTATGCAAAATCTAAGTAGATCACAATAATTTTGTATTTTCTATAAATACTTTTTAGTGTAATTTTCAATCCCCAATATAATAGTGGTTGGATGGTAATGTTAATATAATATCCGTCTTACCAGGTACAAGGAGATGGTGTCTGAGAAGAGCAGACAGGAAGCCCTTGAACGAGAAGAGGAGCATAAATGGAGACATGACAACTCAGATGGAGTGCAGAAGGCAGAAGAAGAGGAGAAAGGAGGGAGAAGGCAGAACGAGGTGGGGCAGGGGGAAGCAGAGGTGATGCCCGAGAAGGAGAATCCAGGGGAGAGCCTAGAGAGCAAGGAGAAGCTGACAGAGTAAGGACCTGCAGATATGTGGCATATCGGTCTGTGTGTACTTGTATCTGTATGATTCACTTATCAGAGAGAGTGACTGAGCATGGACTTCCCTTCCATCCATTGCCCATTTATTGTAAGATAAGATCTTGTTTGCCTTTGCAGTTACTGCATGACTTTGGGCACTATTGCTGTGTACAAGCACTCCTAAATCCTTCTCCATCAAGGATTCCCCCAATTTATCCCCATTTAATTTGCAAGTCTCCTGTTTATTCTTGTTTCTCAAATGCATAACCTTACATTTATCTGTATTAAACCTCATCTGCCATTTACCTGCCCAAGTTTCCAGTCTCCCCAAGTCCTTCTGGAGAGAAAGTACATCCTGCTCTGATTCTACTACCTTACACAATTTAGTATCATCAGCAAAGATTAAGACTTTGCTCTCGATGCCAACCTCAAGGTCATTAACAAGCAAGTTAAAAAGCAGGGGTCCTAGTACCGATCCCTGAGGTACTCCACTCACGACTTTAGCCCAACCTGAAAAAGTTCCATTTACGACAACTCTATGTTGTGTATCCTTCAACCAGTTTTCAATCCAGGTGCAAATATTTTTAGAGTCCAATTTGCTTTATTTTGTACATTAACCTCTTGTGTGGAACCGTATCAAAGCCTATGCAAAATCTAAGTAGATCACAATAATTTTGTATTTTCTATAAATACTTTTTAGTGTAATTTTCAATCCCCAATATAATAGTGGTTGGATGGTAATGTTAATATAATATCCGTCTTACCAGGTACAAGGAGATGGTGTCTGAGAAGAGCAGACAGGAAGCCCTTGAACGAGAAGAGGAGCATAAATGGAGACATGACAACTCCGATGGAGTGCAGAAGGCAGAAGAAGAGGAGAAAGGAGGGAGAAGGCAGAACGAGGTGGGGCAGGGGGAAGCAGAGGTGATGCCCGAGAAGGAGAATCCAGGGGAGAGCCTAGAGAGCAAGGAGAAGCTGACAGAGTAAGGACCTGCAGATATGTGGCATATCGGTCTGTGTGTACTTGTATCTGTATGATTCACTTATCAGAGAGAGTGACTGAGCATGGACTTCCCTTCCATCCATTGCCCATTTATTGTAAGATAAGATCTTGTTTGCCTTTGCAGTTACTGCATGACTTTGGGCACTATTGCTGTGTACAAGCACTCCTAAATCCTTCTCCATCAAGGATTCCCCCAATTTATCCCCATTTAATTTGCAAGTCTCCTGTTTATTCTTGTTTCTCAAATGCATAACCTTACATTTATCTGTATTAAACCTCATCTGCCATTTACCTGCCCAAGTTTCCAGTCTCCCCAAGTCCTTCTGGAGAGAAATTACATCCTGCTCTGATTCTACTACCTTACACAATTTAGTATCATCAGCAAAGATTAAGACTTTGCTCTCGATGCCAACCTCAAGGTCATTAACAAACAATTAAAAAGCAGGGGTCCTAGTACCGGTCCCTGAGGTACTCCACTCACGACTTTAGCCCAACCTGAAAAAGTTCCATTTACGACAACTCTATGTTGTGTATCCTTCAACCAGTTTTCAATCCAGGTGCAAATATTTTTAGAGTCCAATTTGCTTTATTTTGTACATTAACCTCTTGTGTGGAACCGTATCAAAGCCTATGCAAAATCTAAGTAGATCACAATAATTTTGTATTTTCTATAAATACTTTTTAGTGTAATTTTCAATCCCCAATATAATAGTGGTTGGATGGTAATGTTAATATAATATCCGTCTTACCAGGTATAAGGAGATGGTGTCTGAGAAGAGCAGACAGGAAGCCCTTGAACGAGAAGAGGAGCATAAATGGAGACATGACAACTCCGATGGAGTGCAGAAGGCAGAAGAAGAGGAGAAAGGAGGGAGAAGGCAGAACGAGGTGGGGCAGGGGGAAGCAGAGGTGATGCCCGAGAAGGAGAATCCAGGGGAGAGCCTAGAGAGCAAGGAGAAGCTGACAGAGTAAGGACCTGCAGATATGTGGCATATCGGTCTGTGTGTACTTGTATCTGTATGATTCACTTATCAGAGAGAGTGACTGAGCATGGACTTCCCTTCCATCCATTGCCCATTTATTGTAAGATAAGATCTTGTTTGCCTTTGCAGTTACTGCATGACTTTGGGCACTATTGCTGTGTACAAGCACTCCTAAATCCTTCTCCATCAAGGATTCCCCCAATTTATCCCCATTTAATTTGCAAGTCTCCTGTTTATTCTTGTTTCTCAAATGCATAACCTTACATTTATCTGTATTAAACCTCATCTGCCATTTACCTGCCCAAGTTTCCAGTCTCCCCAAGTCCTTCTGGAGAGAAAGTACATCCTGCTCTGATTCTACTACCTTACACAATTTAGTATCATCAGCAAAGATTGAGACTTTGCTCTCGATGCCAACCTCAAGGTCATTAACAAACAAGTTAAAAAGCAGGGGTCCTAGTACCGATCCCTGAGGTACTCCACTCACGACTTTAGCCCAACCTGAAAAAGTTCCATTTACGACAACTCTATGTTGTGTATCCTTCAACCAGTTTTCAATCCAGGTGCAAATATTTTTAGAGTCCAATTTGCTTTATTTTGTACATTAACCTCTTGTGTGGAACCGTATCAAAGCCTATGCAAAATCTAAGTAGATCACAATAATTTTGTATTTTCTATAAATACTTTTTAGTGTAATTTTCAATCCCCAATATAATAGTGGTTGGATGGTAATGTTAATATAATATCCGTCTTACCAGGTACAAGGAGATGGTGTCTGAGAAGAGCAGACAGGAAGCCCTTGAACGAGAAGAGGAGCATAAATGGAGACATGACAACTCCGATGGAGTGCAGAAGGCAGAAGAAGAGGAGAAAGGAGGGAGAAGGCAGAACGAGGTGGGGCAGGGGGAAGCAGAGGTGATGCCCGAGAAGGAGAATCCAGGGGAGAGCCTAGAGAGCAAGGAGAAGCTGACAGAGTAAGGACCTGCAGATATGTGGCATATCGGTCTGTGTGTACTTGTATCTGTATGATTCACTTATCAGAGAGAGTGACTGAGCATGGACTTCCCTTCCATCCATTGCCCATTTATTGTAAGATAAGATCTTGTTTGCCTTTGCAGTTACTGCATGACTTTGGGCACTATTGCTGTGTACAAGCACTCCTAAATCCTTCTCCATCAAGGATTCCCCCAATTTATCCCCATTTAATTTAGCAAGTCTCCTGTTTATTCTTGTTTCTCAAATGCATAACCTTACATGTATCTGTATTAAACCTCATCTGCCATTTACCTGCCCAAGTTTCCAGTCTCCCCAAGTCCTTCTGGAGAGAAAGTACATCCTGCTCTGATTCTACTACCTTACACAATTTAGTATCATCAGCAAAGATTAAGACTTTGCTCTCGATGCCAATCTCAAGGTCATTAACAAACAAGTTAAAAAGCAGGGGTCCTAGTACCGATCCCTGAGGTACTCCACTCACGACTTTAGCCCAACCTGAAAAAGTTCCATTTACGACAACTCTATGTTGTGTATCCTTCAACCAGTTTTCAATCCAGGTGCAAATATTTTTAGAGTCCAATTTGCTTTATTTTGTACATTAACCTCTTGTGTGGAACCGTATCAAAGCCTATGCAAAATCTAAGTAGATCACAATAATTTTGTATTTTCTATAAATACTTTTTAGTGTAATTTTCAATCCCCAATATAATAGTGGTTGGATGGTAATGTTAATATAATATCCGTCTTACCAGGTACAAGGAGATGGTGTCTGAGAAGAGCAGACAGGAAGCCCTTGAACGAGAAGAGGAGCATAAATGGAGACATGACAACTCAGATGGAGTGCAGAAGGCAGAAGAAGAGGAGAAAGGAGGGAGAAGGCAGAACGAGGTGGGGCAGGGGGAAGCAGAGGTGATGCCCGAGAAGGAGAATCCAGGGGAGAGCCTAGAGAGCAAGGAGAAGCTGACAGAGTAAGGACCTGCAGATATGTGGCATATCGGTCTGTGTGTACTTGTATCTGTATGATTCACTTATCAGAGAGAGTGACTGAGCATGGACTTCCCTTCCATCCATTGCCCATTTATTGTAAGATAAGATCTTGTTTGCCTTTGCAGTTACTGCATGACTTTGGGCACTATTGCTGTGTACAAGCACTCCTAAATCCTTCTCCATCAAGGATTCCCCCAATTTATCCCCATTTAATTTGCAAGTCTCCTGTTTATTCTTGTTTCTCAAATGCATAACCTTACATTTATCTGTATTAAACCTCATCTGCCATTTACCTGCCCAAGTTTCCAGTCTCCCCAAGTCCTTCTGGAGAGAAAGTACATCCTGCTCTGATTCTACTACCTTACACAATTTAGTATCATCAGCAAAGATTAAGACTTTGCTCTCGATGCCAACCTCAAGGTCATTAACAAGCAAGTTAAAAAGCAGGGGTCCTAGTACCGATCCCTGAGGTACTCCACTCACGACTTTAGCCCAACCTGAAAAAGTTCCATTTACGACAACTCTATGTTGTGTATCCTTCAACCAGTTTTCAATCCAGGTGCAAATATTTTTAGAGTCCAATTTGCTTTATTTTGTACATTAACCTCTTGTGTGGAACCGTATCAAAGCCTATGCAAAATCTAAGTAGATCACAATAATTTTGTATTTTCTATAAATACTTTTTAGTGTAATTTTCAATCCCCAATATAATAGTGGTTGGATGGTAATGTTAATATAATATCCGTCTTACCAGGTACAAGGAGATGGTGTCTGAGAAGAGCAGACAGGAAGCCCTTGAACGAGAAGAGGAGCATAAATGGAGACATGACAACTCCGATGGAGTGCAGAAGGCAGAAGAAGAGGAGAAAGGAGGGAGAAGGCAGAACGAGGTGGGGCAGGGGGAAGCAGAGGTGATGCCCGAGAAGGAGAATCCAGGGGAGAGCCTAGAGAGCAAGGAGAAGCTGACAGAGTAAGGACCTGCAGATATGTGGCATATCGGTCTGTGTGTACTTGTATCTGTATGATTCACTTATCAGAGAGAGTGACTGAGCATGGACTTCCCTTCCATCCATTGCCCATTTATTGTAAGATAAGATCTTGTTTGCCTTTGCAGTTACTGCATGACTTTGGGCACTATTGCTGTGTACAAGCACTCCTAAATCCTTCTCCATCAAGGATTCCCCCAATTTATCCCCATTTAATTTGCAAGTCTCCTGTTTATTCTTGTTTCTCAAATGCATAACCTTACATTTATCTGTATTAAACCTCATCTGCCATTTACCTGCCCAAGTTTCCAGTCTCCCCAAGTCCTTCTGGAGAGAAATTACATCCTGCTCTGATTCTACTACCTTACACAATTTAGTATCATCAGCAAAGATTAAGACTTTGCTCTCGATGCCAACCTCAAGGTCATTAACAAACAATTAAAAAGCAGGGGTCCTAGTACCGGTCCCTGAGGTACTCCACTCACGACTTTAGCCCAACCTGAAAAAGTTCCATTTACGACAACTCTATGTTGTGTATCCTTCAACCAGTTTTCAATCCAGGTGCAAATATTTTTAGAGTCCAATTTGCTTTATTTTGTACATTAACCTCTTGTGTGGAACCGTATCAAAGCCTATGCAAAATCTAAGTAGATCACAATAATTTTGTATTTTCTATAAATACTTTTTAGTGTAATTTTCAATCCCCAATATAATAGTGGTTGGATGGTAATGTTAATATAATATCCGTCTTACCAGGTATAAGGAGATGGTGTCTGAGAAGAGCAGACAGGAAGCCCTTGAACGAGAAGAGGAGCATAAATGGAGACATGACAACTCCGATGGAGTGCAGAAGGCAGAAGAAGAGGAGAAAGGAGGGAGAAGGCAGAACGAGGTGGGGCAGGGGGAAGCAGAGGTGATGCCCGAGAAGGAGAATCCAGGGGAGAGCCTAGAGAGCAAGGAGAAGCTGACAGAGTAAGGACCTGCAGATATGTGGCATATCGGTCTGTGTGTACTTGTATCTGTATGATTCACTTATCAGAGAGAGTGACTGAGCATGGACTTCCCTTCCATCCATTGCCCATTTATTGTAAGATAAGATCTTGTTTGCCTTTGCAGTTACTGCATGACTTTGGGCACTATTGCTGTGTACAAGCACTCCTAAATCCTTCTCCATCAAGGATTCCCCCAATTTATCCCCATTTAATTTGCAAGTCTCCTGTTTATTCTTGTTTCTCAAATGCATAACCTTACATTTATCTGTATTAAACCTCATCTGCCATTTACCTGCCCAAGTTTCCAGTCTCCCCAAGTCCTTCTGGAGAGAAAGTACATCCTGCTCTGATTCTACTACCTTACACAATTTAGTATCATCAGCAAAGATTAAGACTTTGCTCTCGATGCCAACCTCAAGGTCATTAACAAACAAGTTAAAAAGCAGGGGTCCTAGTACCGATCCCTGAGGTACTCCACTCACGACTTTAGCCCAACCTGAAAAAGTTCCATTTACGACAACTCTATGTTGTGTATCCTTCAACCAGTTTTCAATCCAGGTGCAAATATTTTTAGAGTCCAATTTGCTTTATTTTGTACATTAACCTCTTGTGTGGAACCGTATCAAAGCCTATGCAAAATCTAAGTAGATCACAATAATTTTATATTTTCTATAAATACTTTTTAGTGTAATTTTCAATCCCCAATATAATAGTGGTTGGATGGTAATGTTAATATAATATCCGTCTTACCAGGTACAAGGAGATGGTGTCTGAGAAGAGCAGACAGGAAGCCCTTGAACGAGAAGAGGAGCATAAATGGAGACATGACAACTCCGATGGAGTGCAGAAGGCAGAAGAAGAGGAGAAAGGAGGGAGAAGGCAGAACGAGGTGGGGCAGGGGGAAGCAGAGGTGATGCCCGAGAAGGAGAATCCAGGGGAGAGCCTAGAGAGCAAGGAGAAGCTGACAGAGTAAGGACCTGCAGATATGTGGCATATCGGTCTGTGTGTACTTGTATCTGTATGATTCACTTATCAGAGAGAGTGACTGAGCATGGACTTCCCTTCCATCCATTGCCCATTTATTGTAAGATAAGATCTTGTTTGCCTTTGCAGTTACTGCATGACTTTGGGCACTATTGCTGTGTACAAGCACTCCTAAATCCTTCTCCATCAAGGATTCCCCCAATTTATCCCCATTTAATTTGCAAGTCTCCTGTTTATTCTTGTTTCTCAAATGCATAACCTTACATTTATCTGTATTAAACCTCATCTGCCATTTACCTGCCCAAGTTTCCAGTCTCCCCAAGTCCTCCTGGAGAGAAAGTACATCCTGCTCTGATTCTACTACCTTACACAATTTAGTATCATCAGCAAAGATTAAGACTTTGCTCTCGATGCCAACCTCAAGGTCATTAACAAACAAGTTAAAAAGCAGGGGTCCTAGTACCGATCCCTGAGGTACTCCACTCACGACTTTAGCCCAACCTGAAAAAGTTCCATTTACGACAACTCTATGTTGTGTATCCTTCAACCAGTTTTCAATCCAGGTGCAAATATTTTTAGAGTCCAATTTGCTTTATTTTGTACATTAACCTCTTGTGTGGAACCGTATCAAAGCCTATGCAAAATCTAAGTAGATCACAATAATTTTGTATTTTCTATAAATACTTTTTAGTGTAATTTTCAATCCCCAATATAATAGTGGTTGGATGGTAATGTTAATATAATATCCGTCTTACCAGGTACAAGGAGATGGTGTCTGAGAAGAGCAGACAGGAAGCCCTTGAACGAGAAGAGGAGCATAAATGGAGACATGACAACTCCGATGGAGTGCAGAAGGCAGAAGAAGAGGAGAAAGGAGGGAGAAGGCAGAACGAGGTGGGGCAGGGGGAAGCAGAGGTGATGCCCGAGAAGGAGAATCCAGGGGAGAGCCTAGAGAGCAAGGAGAAGCTGACAGAGTAAGGACCTGCAGATATGTGGCATATCGGTCTGTGTGTACTTGTATCTGTATGATTCACTTATCAGAGAGAGTGACTGAGCATGGACTTCCCTTCCATCCATTGCCCATTTATTGTAAGATAAGATCTTGTTTGCCTTTGCAGTTACTGCATGACTTTGGGCACTATTGCTGTGTACAAGCACTCCTAAATCCTTCTCCATCAAGGATTCCCCCAATTTATCCCCATTTAATTTGCAAGTCTCCTGTTTATTCTTGTTTCTCAAATGCATAACCTTACATTTATCTGTATTAAACCTCATCTGCCATTTACCTGCCCAAGTTTCCAGTCTCCCCAAGTCCTTCTGGAGAGAAATTACATCCTGCTCTGATTCTACTACCTTACACAATTTAGTATCATCAGCAAAGATTAAGACTTTGCTCTCGATGCCAACCTCAAGGTCATTAACAAACAAGTTAAAAAGCAGGGGTCCTAGTACCGATCCCTGAGGTACTCCACTCACGACTTTAGCCCAACCTGAAAAAGTTCCATTTACGACAACTCTATGTTGTGTATCCTTCAACCAGTTTTCAATCCAGGTGCAAATATTTTTAGAGTCCAATTTGCTTTATTTTGTACATTAACCTCTTGTGTGGAACCGTATCAAAGCCTATGCAAAATCTAAGTAGATCACAATAATTTTGTATTTTCTATAAATACTTTTTAGTGTAATTTTCAATCCCCAATATAATAGTGGTTGGATGGTAATGTTAATATAATATCCGTCTTACCAGGTACAAGGAGATGGTGTCTGAGAAGAGCAGACAGGAAGCCCTTGAACGAGAAGAGGAGCATAAATGGAGACATGACAACTCCGATGGAGTGCAGAAGGCAGAAGAAGAGGAGAAAGGAGGGAGAAGGCAGAACGAGGTGGGGCAGGGGGAAGCAGAGGTGATGCCCGAGAAGGAGAATCCAGGGGAGAGCCTAGAGAGCAAGGAGAAGCTGACAGAGTAAGGACCTGCAGATATGTGGCATATCGGTCTGTGTGTACTTGTATCTGTATGATTCACTTATCAGAGAGAGTGACTGAGCATGGACTTCCCTTCCATCCATTGCCCATTTATTGTAAGATAAGATCTTGTTTGCCTTTGCAGTTACTGCATGACTTTGGGCACTATTGCTGTGTACAAGCACTCCTAAATCCTTCTCCATCAAGGATTCCCCCAATTTATCCCCATTTAATTTGCAAGTCGCCTGTTTATTCTTGTTTCTCAAATGCATAACCTTACATTTATCTGTATTAAACCTCATCTGCCATTTACCTGCCCAAGTTTCCAGTCTCCCCAAGTCCTTCTGGAGAGAAATTACATCCTGCTCTGATTCTACTACCTTACACAATTTAGTATCATCAGCAAAGATTAAGACTTTGCTCTCGATGCCAACCTCAAGGTCATTAACAAACAAGTTAAAAAGCAGGGGTCCTAGTACCGATCCCTGAGGTACTCCACTCACGACTTTAGCCCAACCTGAAAAAGTTCCATTTACGACAACTCTATGTTGTGTATCCTTCAACCAGTTTTCAATCCAGGTGCAAATATTTTTAGAGTCCAATTTGCTTTATTTTGTACATTAACCTCTTGTGTGGAACCGTATCAAAGCCTATGCAAAATCTAAGTAGATCACAATAATTTTGTATTTTCTATAAATACTTTTTAGTGTAATTTTTAATCCCCAATATAATAGTGGTTGGATGGTAATGTTAATATAATATCCGTCTTACCAGGTACAAGGAGATGGTGTCTGAGAAGAGCAGACAGGAAGCCCTTGAACGAGAAGAGGAGCATAAATGGAGACATGACAACTCCGATGGAGTGCAGAAGGCAGAAGAAGGGGAGAAAGGAGGGAGAAGGCAGAACGAGGTGGGGCAGGGGGAAGCAGAGGTGATGCCCGAGAAGGAGAATCCAGGGGAGAGCCTAGAGAGCAAGGAGAAGCTGACAGAGTAAGGACCTGCAGATATGTGGCATATCGGTCTGTGTGTACTTGTATCTGTATGATTCACTTATCAGAGAGAGTGACTGAGCATGGACTTCCCTTCCATCCATTGCCCATTTATTGTAAGATAAGATCTTGTTTGCCTTTGCAGTTACTGCATGACTTTGGGCACTATTGCTGTGTACAAGCACTCCTAAATCCTTCTCCATCAAGGATTCCCCCAATTTATCCCCATTTAATTTGCAAGTCTCCTGTTTATTCTTGTTTCTCAAATGCATAACCTTACATTTATCTGTATTAAACCTCATCTGCCATTTACCTGCCCAAGTTTCCAGTCTCCCCAAGTCCTTCTGGAGAGAAAGTACATCCTGCTCTGATTCTACTACCTTACACAATTTAGTATCATCAGCAAAGATTAAGACTTTGCTCTCGATGCCAACCTCAAGGTCATTAACAAGCAAGTTAAAAAGCAGGGGTCCTAGTACCGATCCCTGAGGTACTCCACTCACGACTTTAGCCCAACCTGAAAAAGTTCCATTTACGACAACTCTATGTTGTGTATCCTTCAACCAGTTTTCAATCCAGGTGCAAATATTTTTAGAGTCCAATTTGCTTTATTTTGTACATTAACCTCTTGTGTGGAACCGTATCAAAGCCTATGCAAAATCTAAGTAGATCACAATAATTTTGTATTTTCTATAAATACTTTTTAGTGTAATTTTCAATCCCCAATATAATAGTGGTTGGATGGTAATGTTAATATAATATCCGTCTTACCAGGTACAAGGAGATGGTGTCTGAGAAGAGCAGACAGGAAGCCCTTGAACGAGAAGAGGAGCATAAATGGAGACATGACAACTCCGATGGAGTGCAGAAGGCAGAAGAAGAGGAGAAAGGAGGGAGAAGGCAGAACGAGGTGGGGCAGGGGGAAGCAGAGGTGATGCCCGAGAAGGAGAATCCAGGGGAGAGCCTAGAGAGCAAGGAGAAGCTGACAGAGTAAGGACCTGCAGATATGTGGCATATCGGTCTGTGTGTACTTGTATCTGTATGATTCACTTATCAGAGAGAGTGACTGAGCATGGACTTCCCTTCCATCCATTGCCCATTTATTGTAAGATAAGATCTTGTTTGCCTTTGCAGTTACTGCATGACTTTGGGCACTATTGCTGTGTACAAGCACTCCTAAATCCTTCTCCATCAAGGATTCCCCCAATTTATCCCCATTTAATTTGCAAGTCTCCTGTTTATTCTTGTTTCTCAAATGCATAACCTTACATTTATCTGTATTAAACCTCATCTGCCATTTACCTGCCCAAGTTTCCAGTCTCCCCAAGTCCTTCTGGAGAGAAAGTACATCCTGCTCTGATTCTACTACCTTACACAATTTAGTATCATCAGCAAAGATTAAGACTTTGCTCTCGATGCCAACCTCAAGGTCATTAACAAACAAGTTAAAAAGCAGGGGTCCTAGTACCGATCCCTGAGGTACTCCACTCACGACTTTAGCCCAACCTGAAAAAGTTCCATTTACGACAACTCTATGTTGTGTATCCTTCAACCAGTTTTCAATCCAGGTGCAAATATTTTTAGAGTCCAATTTGCTTTATTTTGTACATTAACCTCTTGTGTGGAACCGTATCAAAGCCTATGCAAAATCTAAGTAGATCACAATAATTTTGTATTTTCTATAAATACTTTTTAGTGTAATTTTCAATCCCCAATATAATAGTGGTTGGATGGTAATGTTAATATAATATCCGTCTTACCAGGTACAAGGAGATGGTGTCTGAGAAGAGCAGACAGGAAGCCCTTGAACGAGAAGAGGAGCATAAATGGAGACATGACAACTCCGATGGAGTGCAGAAGGCAGAAGAAGAGGAGAAAGGAGGGAGAAGGCAGAACGAGGTGGGGCAGGGGGAAGCAGAGGTGATGCCCGAGAAGGAGAATCCAGGGGAGAGCCTAGAGAGCAAGGAGAAGCTGACAGAGTAAGGACCTGCAGATATGTGGCATATCGGTCTGTGTGTACTTGTATCTGTATGATTCACTTATCAGAGAGAGTGACTGAGCATGGACTTCCCTTCCATCCATTGCCCATTTATTGTAAGATAAGATCTTGTTTGCCTTTGCAGTTACTGCATGACTTTGGGCACTATTGCTGTGTACAAGCACTCCTAAATCCTTCTCCATCAAGGATTCCCCCAATTTATCCCCATTTAATTTGCAAGTCTCCTGTTTATTCTTGTTTCTCAAATGCATAACCTTACATTTATCTGTATTAAACCTCATCTGCCATTTACCTGCCCAAGTTTCCAGTCTCCCCAAGTCCTTCTGGAGAGAAATTACATCCTGCTCTGATTCTACTACCTTACACAATTTAGTATCATCAGCAAAGATTAAGACTTTGCTCTCGATGCCAACCTCAAGGTCATTAACAAACAAGTTAAAAAGCAGGGGTCCTAGTACCGATCCCTGAGGTACTCCACTCACGACTTTAGCCCAACCTGAAAAAGTTCCATTTACGACAACTCTATGTTGTGTATCCTTCAACCAGTTTTCAATCCAGGTGCAAATATTTTTAGAGTCCAATTTGCTTTATTTTGTACATTAACCTCTTGTGTGGAACCGTATCAAAGCCTATGCAAAATCTAAGTAGATCACAATAATTTTGTATTTTCTATAAATACTTTTTAGTGTAATTTTCAATCCCCAATATAATAGTGGTTGGATGGTAATGTTAATATAATATCCGTCTTACCAGGTACAAGGAGATGGTGTCTGAGAAGAGCAGACAGGAAGCCCTTGAACGAGAAGAGGAGCATAAATGGAGACATGACAACTCCGATGGAGTGCAGAAGGCAGAAGAAGAGGAGAAAGGAGGGAGAAGGCAGAACGAGGTGGGGCAGGGGGAAGCAGAGGTGATGCCCGAGAAGGAGAATCCAGGGGAGAGCCTAGAGAGCAAGGAGAAGCTGACAGAGTAAGGACCTGCAGATATGTGGCATATCGGTCTGTGTGTACTTGTATCTGTATGATTCACTTATCAGAGAGAGTGACTGAGCATGGACTTCCCTTCCATCCATTGCCCATTTATTGTAAGATAAGATCTTGTTTGCCTTTGCAGTTACTGCATGACTTTGGGCACTATTGCTGTGTACAAGCACTCCTAAATCCTTCTCCATCAAGGATTCCCCCAATTTATCCCCATTTAATTTGCAAGTCTCCTGTTTATTCTTGTTTCTCAAATGCATAACCTTACATTTATCTGTATTAAACCTCATCTGCCATTTACCTGCCCAAGTTTCCAGTCTCCCCAAGTCCTCCTGGAGAGAAAGTACATCCTGCTCTGATTCTACTACCTTACACAATTTAGTATCATCAGCAAAGATTAAGACTTTGCTCTCGATGCCAACCTCAAGGTCATTAACAAACAAGTTAAAAAGCAGGGGTCCTAGTACCGATCCCTGAGGTACTCCACTCACGACTTTAGCCCAACCTGAAAAAGTTCCATTTACGACAACTCTATGTTGTGTATCCTTCAACCAGTTTTCAATCCAGGTGCAAATATTTTTAGAGTCCAATTTGCTTTATTTTGTACATTAACCTCTTGTGTGGAACCGTATCAAAGCCTATGCAAAATCTAAGTAGATCACAATAATTTTGTATTTTCTATAAATACTTTTTAGTGTAATTTTCAATCCCCAATATAATAGTGGTTGGATGGTAATGTTAATATAATATCCGTCTTACCAGGTACAAGGAGATGGTGTCTGAGAAGAGCAGACAGGAAGCCCTTGAACGAGAAGAGGAGCATAAATGGAGACATGACAACTCCGATGGAGTGCAGAAGGCAGAAGAAGAGGAGAAAGGAGGGAGAAGGCAGAACGAGGTGGGGCAGGGGGAAGCAGAGGTGATGCCCGAGAAGGAGAATCCAGGGGAGAGCCTAGAGAGCAAGGAGAAGCTGACAGAGTAAGGACCTGCAGATATGTGGCATATCGGTCTGTGTGTACTTGTATCTGTATGATTCACTTATCAGAGAGAGTGACTGAGCATGGACTTCCCTTCCATCCATTGCCCATTTATTGTAAGATAAGATCTTGTTTGCCTTTGCAGTTACTGCATGACTTTGGGCACTATTGCTGTGTACAAGCACTCCTAAATCCTTCTCCATCAAGGATTCCCCCAATTTATCCCCATTTAATTTGCAAGTCTCCTGTTTATTCTTGTTTCTCAAATGCATAACCTTACATTTATCTGTATTAAACCTCATCTGCCATTTACCTGCCCAAGTTTCCAGTCTCCCCAAGTCCTTCTGGAGAGAAATTACATCCTGCTCTGATTCTACTACCTTACACAATTTAGTATCATCAGCAAAGATTAAGACTTTGCTCTCGATGCCAACCTCAAGGTCATTAACAAACAAGTTAAAAAGCAGGGGTCCTAGTACCGATCCCTGAGGTACTCCACTCACGACTTTAGCCCAACCTGAAAAAGTTCCATTTACGACAACTCTATGTTGTGTATCCTTCAACCAGTTTTCAATCCAGGTGCAAATATTTTTAGAGTCCAATTTGCTTTATTTTGTACATTAACCTCTTGTGTGGAACCGTATCAAAGCCTATGCAAAATCTAAGTAGATCACAATAATTTTGTATTTTCTATAAATACTTTTTAGTGTAATTTTCAATCCCCAATATAATAGTGGTTGGATGGTAATGTTAATATAATATCCGTCTTACCAGGTACAAGGAGATGGTGTCTGAGAAGAGCAGACAGGAAGCCCTTGAACGAGAAGAGGAGCATAAATGGAGACATGACAACTCCGATGGAGTGCAGAAGGCAGAAGAAGAGGAGAAAGGAGGGAGAAGGCAGAACGAGGTGGGGCAGGGGGAAGCAGAGGTGATGCCCGAGAAGGAGAATCCAGGGGAGAGCCTAGAGAGCAAGGAGAAGCTGACAGAGTAAGGACCTGCAGATATGTGGCATATCGGTCTGTGTGTACTTGTATCTGTATGATTCACTTATCAGAGAGAGTGACTGAGCATGGACTTCCCTTCCATCCATTGCCCATTTATTGTAAGATAAGATCTTGTTTGCCTTTGCAGTTACTGCATGACTTTGGGCACTATTGCTGTGTACAAGCACTCCTAAATCCTTCTCCATCAAGGATTCCCCCAATTTATCCCCATTTAATTTGCAAGTCGCCTGTTTATTCTTGTTTCTCAAATGCATAACCTTACATTTATCTGTATTAAACCTCATCTGCCATTTACCTGCCCAAGTTTCCAGTCTCCCCAAGTCCTTCTGGAGAGAAATTACATCCTGCTCTGATTCTACTACCTTACACAATTTAGTATCATCAGCAAAGATTAAGACTTTGCTCTCGATGCCAACCTCAAGGTCATTAACAAACAAGTTAAAAAGCAGGGGTCCTAGTACCGATCCCTGAGGTACTCCACTCACGACTTTAGCCCAACCTGAAAAAGTTCCATTTACGACAACTCTATGTTGTGTATCCTTCAACCAGTTTTCAATCCAGGTGCAAATATTTTTAGAGTCCAATTTGCTTTATTTTGTACATTAACCTCTTGTGTGGAACCGTATCAAAGCCTATGCAAAATCTAAGTAGATCACAATAATTTTGTATTTTCTATAAATACTTTTTAGTGTAATTTTTAATCCCCAATATAATAGTGGTTGGATGGTAATGTTAATATAATATCCGTCTTACCAGGTACAAGGAGATGGTGTCTGAGAAGAGCAGACAGGAAGCCCTTGAACGAGAAGAGGAGCATAAATGGAGACATGACAACTCCGATGGAGTGCAGAAGGCAGAAGAAGGGGAGAAAGGAGGGAGAAGGCAGAACGAGGTGGGGCAGGGGGAAGCAGAGGTGATGCCCGAGAAGGAGAATCCAGGGGAGAGCCTAGAGAGCAAGGAGAAGCTGACAGAGTAAGGACCTGCAGATATGTGGCATATCGGTCTGTGTGTACTTGTATCTGTATGATTCACTTATCAGAGAGAGTGACTGAGCATGGACTTCCCTTCCATCCATTGCCCATTTATTGTAAGATAAGATCTTGTTTGCCTTTGCAGTTACTGCATGACTTTGGGCACTATTGCTGTGTACAAGCACTCCTAAATCCTTCTCCATCAAGGATTCCCCCAATTTATCCCCATTTAATTTGCAAGTCTCCTGTTTATTCTTGTTTCTCAAATGCATAACCTTACATTTATCTGTATTAAACCTCATCTGCCATTTACCTGCCCAAGTTTCCAGTCTCCCCAAGTCCTTCTGGAGAGAAAGTACATCCTGCTCTGATTCTACTACCTTACACAATTTAGTATCATCAGCAAAGATTAAGACTTTGCTCTCGATGCCAACCTCAAGGTCATTAACAAACAAGTTAAAAAGCAGGGGTCCTAGTACCGATCCCTGAGGTACTCCACTCACGACTTTAGCCCAACCTGAAAAAGTTCCATTTACGACAACTCTATGTTGTGTATCCTTCAACCAGTTTTCAATCCAGGTGCAAATATTTTTAGAGTCCAATTTGCTTTATTTTGTACATTAACCTCTTGTGTGGAACCGTATCAAAGCCTATGCAAAATCTAAGTAGATCACAATAATTTTGTATTTTCTATAAATACTTTTTAGTGTAATTTTCAATCCCCAATATAATAGTGGTTGGATGGTAATGTTAATATAATATCCGTCTTACCAGGTACAAGGAGATGGTGTCTGAGAAGAGCAGACAGGAAGCCCTTGAACGAGAAGAGGAGCATAAATGGAGACATGACAACTCCGATGGAGTGCAGAAGGCAGAAGAAGAGGAGAAAGGAGGGAGAAGGCAGAACGAGGTGGGGCAGGGGGAAGCAGAGGTGATGCCCGAGAAGGAGAATCCAGGGGAGAGCCTAGAGAGCAAGGAGAAGCTGACAGAGTAAGGACCTGCAGATATGTGGCATATCGGTCTGTGTGTACTTGTATCTGTATGATTCACTTATCAGAGAGAGTGACTGAGCATGGACTTCCCTTCCATCCATTGCCCATTTATTGTAAGATAAGATCTTGTTTGCCTTTGCAGTTACTGCATGACTTTGGGCACTATTGCTGTGTACAAGCACTCCTAAATCCTTCTCCATCAAGGATTCCCCCAATTTATCCCCATTTAATTTGCAAGTCTCCTGTTTATTCTTGTTTCTCAAATGCATAACCTTACATTTATCTGTATTAAACCTCATCTGCCATTTACCTGCCCAAGTTTCCAGTCTCCCCAAGTCCTTCTGGAGAGAAAGTACATCCTGCTCTGATTCTACTACCTTACACAATTTAGTATCATCAGCAAAGATTAAGACTTTGCTCTCGATGCCAACCTCAAGGTCATTAACAAACAAGTTAAAAAGCAGGGGTCCTAGTACCGATCCCTGAGGTACTCCACTCACGACTTTAGCCCAACCTGAAAAAGTTCCATTTACGACAACTCTATGTTGTGTATCCTTCAACCAGTTTTCAATCCAGGTGCAAATATTTTTAGAGTCCAATTTGCTTTATTTTGTACATTAACCTCTTGTGTGGAACCGTATCAAAGCCTATGCAAAATCTAAGTAGATCACAATAATTTTGTATTTTCTATAAATACTTTTTAGTGTAATTTTCAATCCCCAATATAATAGTGGTTGGATGGTAATGTTAATATAATATCCGTCTTACCAGGTACAAGGAGATGGTGTCTGAGAAGAGCAGACAGGAAGCCCTTGAACGAGAAGAGGAGCATAAATGGAGACATGACAACTCCGATGGAGTGCAGAAGGCAGAAGAAGAGGAGAAAGGAGGGAGAAGGCAGAACGAGGTGGGGCAGGGGGAAGCAGAGGTGATGCCCGAGAAGGAGAATCCAGGGGAGAGCCTAGAGAGCAAGGAGAAGCTGACAGAGTAAGGACCTGCAGATATGTGGCATATCGGTCTGTGTGTACTTGTATCTGTATGATTCACTTATCAGAGAGAGTGACTGAGCATGGACTTCCCTTCCATCCATTGCCCATTTATTGTAAGATAAGATCTTGTTTGCCTTTGCAGTTACTGCATGACTTTGGGCACTATTGCTGTGTACAAGCACTCCTAAATCCTTCTCCATCAAGGATTCCCCCAATTTATCCCCATTTAATTTGCAAGTCTCCTGTTTATTCTTGTTTCTCAAATGCATAACCTTACATTTATCTGTATTAAACCTCATCTGCCATTTACCTGCCCAAGTTTCCAGTCTCCCCAAGTCCTTCTGGAGAGAAATTACATCCTGCTCTGATTCTACTACCTTACACAATTTAGTATCATCAGCAAAGATTAAGACTTTGCTCTCGATGCCAACCTCAAGGTCATTAACAAACAAGTTAAAAAGCAGGGGTCCTAGTACCGATCCCTGAGGTACTCCACTCACGACTTTAGCCCAACCTGAAAAAGTTCCATTTACGACAACTCTATGTTGTGTATCCTTCAACCAGTTTTCAATCCAGGTGCAAATATTTTTAGAGTCCAATTTGCTTTATTTTGTACATTAACCTCTTGTGTGGAACCGTATCAAAGCCTATGCAAAATCTAAGTAGATCACAATAATTTTGTATTTTCTATAAATACTTTTTAGTGTAATTTTTAATCCCCAATATAATAGTGGTTGGATGGTAATGTTAATATAATATCCGTCTTACCAGGTACAAGGAGATGGTGTCTGAGAAGAGCAGACAGGAAGCCCTTGAACGAGAAGAGGAGCATAAATGGAGACATGACAACTCCGATGGAGTGCAGAAGGCAGAAGAAGGGGAGAAAGGAGGGAGAAGGCAGAACGAGGTGGGGCAGGGGGAAGCAGAGGTGATGCCCGAGAAGGAGAATCCAGGGGAGAGCCTAGAGAGCAAGGAGAAGCTGACAGAGTAAGGACCTGCAGATATGTGGCATATCGGTCTGTGTGTTCTTGTATCTGTATGATTCACTTATCAGAGAGAGTGACTGAGCATGGACTTCCCTTCCATCCATTGCCCATTTATTGTAAGATAAGATCTTGTTTGCCTTTGCAGTTACTGCATGACTTTGGGCACTATTGCTGTGTACAAGCACTCCTAAATCCTTCTCCATCAAGGATTCCCCCAATTTATCCCCATTTAATTTGCAAGTCTCCTGTTTATTCTTGTTTCTCAAATGCATAACCTTACATTTATCTGTATTAAACCTCATCTGCCATTTACCTGCCCAAGTTTCCAGTCTCCCCAAGTCCTTCTGGAGAGAAAGTACATCCTGCTCTGATTCTACTACCTTACACAATTTAGTATCATCAGCAAAGATTAAGACTTTGCTCTCGATGCCAACCTCAAGGTCATTAACAAACAAGTTAAAAAGCAGGGGTCCTAGTACCGATCCCTGAGGTACTCCACTCACGACTTTAGCCCAACCTGAAAAAGTTCCATTTACGACAACTCTATGTTGTGTATCCTTCAACCAGTTTTCAATCCAGGTGCAAATATTTTTAGAGTCCAATTTGCTTTATTTTGTACATTAACCTCTTGTGTGGAACCGTATCAAAGCCTATGCAAAATCTAAGTAGATCACAATAATTTTGTATTTTCTATAAATACTTTTTAGTGTAATTTTCAATCCCCAATATAATAGTGGTTGGATGGTAATGTTAATATAATATCCGTCTTACCAGGTACAAGGAGATGGTGTCTGAGAAGAGCAGACAGGAAGCCCTTGAACGAGAAGAGGAGCATAAATGGAGACATGACAACTCCGATGGAGTGCAGAAGGCAGAAGAAGAGGAGAAAGGAGGGAGAAGGCAGAACGAGGTGGGGCAGGGGGAAGCAGAGGTGATGCCCGAGAAGGAGAATCCAGGGGAGAGCCTAGAGAGCAAGGAGAAGCTGACAGAGTAAGGACCTGCAGATATGTGGCATATCGGTCTGTGTGTACTTGTATCTGTATGATTCACTTATCAGAGAGAGTGACTGAGCATGGACTTCCCTTCCATCCATTGCCCATTTATTGTAAGATAAGATCTTGTTTGCCTTTGCAGTTACTGCATGACTTTGGGCACTATTGCTGTGTACAAGCACTCCTAAATCCTTCTCCATCAAGGATTCCCCCAATTTATCCCCATTTAATTTGCAAGTCTCCTGTTTATTCTTGTTTCTCAAATGCATAACCTTACATTTATCTGTATTAAACCTCATCTGCCATTTACCTGCCCAAGTTTCCAGTCTCCCCAAGTCCTTCTGGAGAGAAAGTACATCCTGCTCTGATTCTACTACCTTACACAATTTAGTATCATCAGCAAAGATTAAGACTTTGCTCTCGATGCCAACCTCAAGGTCATTAACAAACAAGTTAAAAAGCAGGGGTCCTAATACCGATCCCTGAGGTACTCCACTCACGACTTTAGCCCAACCTGAAAAAGTTCCATTTACGACAACTCTATGTTGTGTATCCTTCAACCAGTTTTCAATCCAGGTGCAAATATTTTTAGAGTCCAATTTGCTTTATTTTGTACATTAACCTCTTGTGTGGAACCGTATCAAAGCCTATGCAAAATCTAAGTAGATCACAATAATTTTGTATTTTCTATAAATACTTTTTAGTGTAATTTTCAATCCCCAATATAATAGTGGTTGGATGGTAATGTTAATATAATATCCGTCTTACCAGGTACAAGGAGATGGTGTCTGAGAAGAGCAGACAGGAAGCCCTTGAACGAGAAGAGGAGCATAAATGGAGACATGACAACTCCGATGGAGTGCAGAAGGCAGAAGAAGAGGAGAAAGGAGGGAGAAGGCAGAACGAGGTGGGGCAGGGGGAAGCAGAGGTGATGCCCGAGAAGGAGAATCCAGGGGAGAGCCTAGAGAGCAAGGAGAAGCTGACAGAGTAAGGACCTGCAGATATGTGGCATATCGGTCTGTGTGTACTTGTATCTGTATGATTCACTTATCAGAGAGAGTGACTGAGCATGGACTTCCCTTCCATCCATTGCCCATTTATTGTAAGATAAGATCTTGTTTGCCTTTGCAGTTACTGCATGACTTTGGGCACTATTGCTGTGTACAAGCACTCCTAAATCCTTCTCCATCAAGGATTCCCCCAATTTATCCCCATTTAATTTGCAAGTCTCCTGTTTATTCTTGTTTCTCAAATGCATAACCTTACATTTATCTGTATTAAACCTCATCTGCCATTTACCTGCCCAAGTTTCCAGTCTCCCCAAGTCCTTCTGGAGAGAAATTACATCCTGCTCTGATTCTACTACCTTACACAATTTAGTATCATCAGCAAAGATTAAGACTTTGCTCTCGATGCCAACCTCAAGGTCATTAACAAACAAGTTAAAAAGCAGGGGTCCTAGTACCGATCCCTGAGGTACTCCACTCACGACTTTAGCCCAACCTGAAAAAGTTCCATTTACGACAACTCTATGTTGTGTATCCTTCAACCAGTTTTCAATCCAGGTGCAAATATTTTTAGAGTCCAATTTGCTTTATTTTGTACATTAACCTCTTGTGTGGAACCGTATCAAAGCCTATGCAAAATCTAAGTAGATCACAATAATTTTGTATTTTCTATAAATACTTTTTAGTGTAATTTTCAATCCCCAATATAATAGTGGTTGGATGGTAATGTTAATATAATATCCGTCTTACCAGGTACAAGGAGATGGTGTCTGAGAAGAGCAGACAGGAAGCCCTTGAACGAGAAGAGGAGCATAAATGGAGACATGACAACTCCGATGGAGTGCAGAAGGCAGAAGAAGAGGAGAAAGGAGGGAGAAGGCAGAACGAGGTGGGGCAGGGGGAAGCAGAGGTGATGCCCGAGAAGGAGAATCCAGGGGAGAGCCTAGAGAGCAAGGAGAAGCTGACAGAGTAAGGACCTGCAGATATGTGGCATATCGGTCTGTGTGTACTTGTATCTGTATGATTCACTTATCAGAGAGAGTGACTGAGCATGGACTTCCCTTCCATCCATTGCCCATTTATTGTAAGATAAGATCTTGTTTGCCTTTGCAGTTACTGCATGACTTTGGGCACTATTGCTGTGTACAAGCACTCCTAAATCCTTCTCCATCAAGGATTCCCCCAATTTATCCCCATTTAATTTGCAAGTCGCCTGTTTATTCTTGTTTCTCAAATGCATAACCTTACATTTATCTGTATTAAACCTCATCTGCCATTTACCTGCCCAAGTTTCCAGTCTCCCCAAGTCCTTCTGGAGAGAAATTACATCCTGCTCTGATTCTACTACCTTACACAATTTAGTATCATCAGCAAAGATTAAGACTTTGCTCTCGATGCCAACCTCAAGGTCATTAACAAACAAGTTAAAAAGCAGGGGTCCTAGTACCGATCCCTGAGGTACTCCACTCACGACTTTAGCCCAACCTGAAAAAGTTCCATTTACGACAACTCTATGTTGTGTATCCTTCAACCAGTTTTCAATCCAGGTGCAAATATTTTTAGAGTCCAATTTGCTTTATTTTGTACATTAACCTCTTGTGTGGAACCGTATCAAAGCCTATGCAAAATCTAAGTAGATCACAATAATTTTGTATTTTCTATAAATACTTTTTAGTGTAATTTTTAATCCCCAATATAATAGTGGTTGGATGGTAATGTTAATATAATATCCGTCTTACCAGGTACAAGGAGATGGTGTCTGAGAAGAGCAGACAGGAAGCCCTTGAACGAGAAGAGGAGCATAAATGGAGACATGACAACTCCGATGGAGTGCAGAAGGCAGAAGAAGAGGAGAAAGGAGGGAGAAGGCAGAACGAGGTGGGGCAGGGGGAAGCAGAGGTGATGCCCGAGAAGGAGAATCCAGGGGAGAGCCTAGAGAGCAAGGAGAAGCTGACAGAGTAAGGACCTGCAGATATGTGGCATATCGGTCTGTGTGTACTTGTATCTGTATGATTCACTTATCAGAGAGAGTGACTGAGCATGGACTTCCCTTCCATCCATTGCCCATTTATTGTAAGATAAGATCTTGTTTGCCTTTGCAGTTACTGCATGACTTTGGGCACTATTGCTGTGTACAAGCACTCCTAAATCCTTCTCCATCAAGGATTCCCCCAATTTATCCCCATTTAATTTGCAAGTCTCCTGTTTATTCTTGTTTCTCAAATGCATAACCTTACATTTATCTGTATTAAACCTCATCTGCCATTTACCTGCCCAAGTTTCCAGTCTCCCCAAGTCCTTCTGGAGAGAAAGTACATCCTGCTCTGATTCTACTACCTTACACAATTTAGTATCATCAGCAAAGATTAAGACTTTGCTCTCGATGCCAACCTCAAGGTCATTAACAAACAAGTTAAAAAGCAGGGGTCCTAGTACCGATCCCTGAGGTACTCCACTCACGACTTTAGCCCAACCTGAAAAAGTTCCATTTACGACAACTCTATGTTGTGTATCCTTCAACCAGTTTTCAATCCAGGTGCAAATATTTTTAGAGTCCAATTTGCTTTATTTTGTACATTAACCTCTTGTGTGGAACCGTATCAAAGCCTATGCAAAATCTAAGTAGATCACAATAATTTTGTATTTTCTATAAATACTTTTTAGTGTAATTTTCAATCCCCAATATAATAGTGGTTGGATGGTAATGTTAATATAATATCCGTCTTACCAGGTACAAGGAGATGGTGTCTGAGAAGAGCAGACAGGAAGCCCTTGAACGAGAAGAGGAGCATAAATGGAGACATGACAACTCCGATGGAGTGCAGAAGGCAGAAGAAGAGGAGAAAGGAGGGAGAAGGCAGAACGAGGTGGGGCAGGGGGAAGCAGAGGTGATGCCCGAGAAGGAGAATCCAGGGGAGAGCCTAGAGAGCAAGGAGAAGCTGACAGAGTAAGGACCTGCAGATATGTGGCATATCGGTCTGTGTGTACTTGTATCTGTATGATTCACTTATCAGAGAGAGTGACTGAGCATGGACTTCCCTTCCATCCATTGCCCATTTATTGTAAGATAAGATCTTGTTTGCCTTTGCAGTTACTGCATGACTTTGGGCACTATTGCTGTGTACAAGCACTCCTAAATCCTTCTCCATCAAGGATTCCCCCAATTTATCCCCATTTAATTTGCAAGTCTCCTGTTTATTCTTGTTTCTCAAATGCATAACCTTACATTTATCTGTATTAAACCTCATCTGCCATTTACCTGCCCAAGTTTCCAGTCTCCCCAAGTCCTTCTGGAGAGAAATTACATCCTGCTCTGATTCTACTACCTTACACAATTTAGTATCATCAGCAAAGATTAAGACTTTGCTCTCGATGCCAACCTCAAGGTCATTAACAAACAAGTTAAAAAGCAGGGGTCCTAGTACCGATCCCTGAGGTACTCCACTCACGACTTTAGCCCAACCTGAAAAAGTTCCATTTACGACAACTCTATGTTGTGTATCCTTCAACCAGTTTTCAATCCAGGTGCAAATATTTTTAGAGTCCAATTTGCTTTATTTTGTACATTAACCTCTTGTGTGGAACCGTATCAAAGCCTATGCAAAATCTAAGTAGATCACAATAATTTAGTATTTTCTATAAATACTTTTTAGTGTAATTTTCAATCCCCAATATAATAGTGGTTGGATGGTAATGTTAATATAATATCCGTCTTACCAGGTACAAGGAGATGGTGTCTGAGAAGAGCAGACAGGAAGCCCTTGAACGAGAAGAGGAGCATAAATGGAGACATGACAACTCCGATGGAGTGCCGAAGGCAGAAGAAGAGGAGAAAGGAGGGAGAAGGCAGAACGAGGTGGGGCAGGGGGAAGCAGAGGTGATGCCCGAGAAGGAGAATCCAGGGGAGAGCCTAGAGAGCAAGGAGAAGCTGACAGAGTAAGGACCTGCAGATATGTGGCATATCGGTCTGTGTGTACTTGTATCTGTATGATTCACTTATCAGAGAGAGTGACTGAGCATGGACTTCCCTTCCATCCATTGCCCATTTATTGTAAGATAAGATCTTGTTTGCCTTTGCAGTTACTGCATGACTTTGGGCACTATTGCTGTGTACAAGCACTCCTAAATCCTTCTCCATCAAGGATTCCCCCAATTTATCCCCATTTAATTTGCAAGTCTCCTGTTTATTCTTGTTTCTCAAATGCATAACCTTACATTTATCTGTATTAAACCTCATCTGCCATTTACCTGCCCAAGTTTCCAGTCTCCCCAAGTCCTTCTGGAGAGAAATTACATCCTGCTCTGATTCTACTACCTTACACAATTTAGTATCATCAGCAAAGATTAAGACTTTGCTCTCGATGCCAACCTCAAGGTCATTAACAAACAAGTTAAAAAGCAGGGGTCCTAGTACCGATCCCTGAGGTACTCCACTCATGACTTTAGCCCAACCTGAAAAAGTTCCATTTACGACAACTCTATGTTGTGTATCCTTCAACCAGTTTTCAATCCAGGTGCAAATATTTTTAGAGTCCAATTTGCTTTATTTTGTACATTAACCTCTTGTGTGGAACCGTATCAAAGCCTATGCAAAATCTAAGTAGATCACAATAATTTAGTATTTTCTATAAATACTTTTTAGTGTAATTTTCAATCCCCAATATAATAGTGGTTGGATGGTAATGTTAATATAATATCCGTCTTACCAGGTACAAGGAGATGGTGTCTGAGAAGAGCAGACAGGAAGCCCTTGAACGAGAAGAGGAGCATAAATGGAGACATGACAACTCCGATGGAGTGCAGAAGGCAGAAGAAGAGGAGAAAGGAGGGAGAAGGCAGAACGAGGTGGGGCAGGGGGAAGCAGAGGTGATGCCCGAGAAGGAGAATCCAGGGGAGAGCCTAGAGAGCAAGGAGAAGCTGACAGAGTAAGGACCTGCAGATATGTGGCATATCGGTCTGTGTGTACTTGTATCTGTATGATTCACTTATCAGAGAGAGTGACTGAGCATGGACTTCCCTTCCATCCATTGCCCATTTATTGTAAGATAAGATCTTGTTTGCCTTTGCAGTTACTGCATGACTTTGGGCACTATTGCTGTGTACAAGCACTCCTAAATCCTTCTCCATCAAGGATTCCCCCAATTTATCCCCATTTAATTTGCAAGTCTCCTGTTTATTCTTGTTTCTCAAATGCATAACCTTACATTTATCTGTATTAAACCTCATCTGCCATTTACCTGCCCAAGTTTCCAGTCTCCCCAAGTCCTTCTGGAGAGAAATTACATCCTGCTCTGATTCTACTACCTTACACAATTTAGTATCATCAGCAAAGATTAAGACTTTGCTCTCGATGCCAACCTCAAGGTCATTAACAAACAAGTTAAAAAGCAGGGGTCCTAGTACCGATCCCTGAGGTACTCCACTCACGACTTTAGCCCAACCTGAAAAAGTTCCATTTACGACAACTCTATGTTGTGTATCCTTCAACCAGTTTTCAATCCAGGTGCAAATATTTTTAGAGTCCAATTTGCTTTATTTTGTACATTAACCTCTTGTGTGGAACCGTATCAAAGCCTATGCAAAATCTAAGTAGATCACAATAATTTAGTATTTTCTATAAATACTTTTTAGTGTAATTTTCAATCCCCAATATAATAGTGGTTGGATGGTAATGTTAATATAATATCCGTCTTACCAGGTACAAGGAGATGGTGTCTGAGAAGAGCAGACAGGAAGCCCTTGAACGAGAAGAGGAGCATAAATGGAGACATGACAACTCCGATGGAGTGCAGAAGGCAGAAGAAGAGGAGAAAGGAGGGAGAAGGCAGAACGAGGTGGGGCAGGGGGAAGCAGAGGTGATGCCCGAGAAGGAGAATCCAGGGGAGAGCCTAGAGAGCAAGGAGAAGCTGACAGAGTAAGGACCTGCAGATATGTGGCATATCGGTCTGTGTGTACTTGTATCTGTATGATTCACTTATCAGAGAGAGTGACTGAGCATGGACTTCCCTTCCATCCATTGCCCATTTATTGTAAGATAAGATCTTGTTTGCCTTTGCAGTTACTGCATGACTTTGGGCACTATTGCTGTGTACAAGCACTCCTAAATCCTTCTCCATCAAGGATTCCCCCAATTTATCCCCATTTAATTTGCAAGTCTCCTGTTTATTCTTGTTTCTCAAATGCATAACCTTACATTTATCTGTATTAAACCTCATCTGCCATTTACCTGCCCAAGTTTCCAGTCTCCCCAAGTCCTTCTGGAGAGAAATTACATCCTGCTCTGATTCTACTACCTTACACAATTTAGTATCATCAGCAAAGATTAAGACTTTGCTCTCGATGCCAACCTCAAGGTCATTAACAAACAAGTTAAAAAGCAGGGGTCCTAGTACCGATCCCTGAGGTACTCCACTCACGACTTTAGCCCAACCTGAAAAAGTTCCATTTACGACAACTCTATGTTGTGTATCCTTCAACCAGTTTTCAATCCAGGTGCAAATATTTTTAGAGTCCAATTTGCTTTATTTTGTACATTAACCTCTTGTGTGGAACCGTATCAAAGCCTATGCAAAATCTAAGTAGATCACAATAATTTAGTATTTTCTATAAATACTTTTTAGTGTAATTTTCAATCCCCAATATAATAGTGGTTGGATGGTAATGTTAATATAATATCCGTCTTACCAGGTACAAGGAGATGGTGTCTGAGAAGAGCAGACAGGAAGCCCTTGAACGAGAAGAGGAGCATAAATGGAGACATGACAACTCCGATGGAGTGCAGAAGGCAGAAGAAGAGGAGAAAGGAGGGAGAAGGCAGAACGAGGTGGGGCAGGGGGAAGCAGAGGTGATGCCCGAGAAGGAGAATCCAGGGGAGAGCCTAGAGAGCAAGGAGAAGCTGACAGAGTAAGGACCTGCAGATATGTGGCATATCGGTCTGTGTGTACTTGTATCTGTATGATTCACTTATCAGAGAGAGTGACTGAGCATGGACTTCCCTTCCATCCATTGCCCATTTATTGTAAGATAAGATCTTGTTTGCCTTTGCAGTTACTGCATGACTTTGGGCACTATTGCTGTGTACAAGCACTCCTAAATCCTTCTCCATCAAGGATTCCCCCAATTTATCCCCATTTAATTTGCAAGTCTCCTGTTTATTCTTGTTTCTCAAATGCATAACCTTACATTTATCTGTATTAAACCTCATCTGCCATTTACCTGCCCAAGTTTCCAGTCTCCCCAAGTCCTTCTGGAGAGAAATTACATCCTGCTCTGATTCTACTACCTTACACAATTTAGTATCATCAGCAAAGATTAAGACTTTGCTCTCGATGCCAACCTCAAGGTCATTAACAAACAAGTTAAAAAGCAGGGGTCCTAGTACCGATCCCTGAGGTACTCCACTCACGACTTTAGCCCAACCTGAAAAAGTTCCATTTACGACAACTCTATGTTGTGTATCCTTCAACCAGTTTTCAATCCAGGTGCAAATATTTTTAGAGTCCAATTTGCTTTATTTTGTACATTAACCTCTTGTGTGGAACCGTATCAAAGCCTATGCAAAATCTAAGTAGATCACAATAATTTAGTATTTTCTATAAATACTTTTTAGTGTAATTTTCAATCCCCAATATAATAGTGGTTGGATGGTAATGTTAATATAATATCCGTCTTACCAGGTACAAGGAGATGGTGTCTGAGAAGAGCAGACAGGAAGCCCTTGAACGAGAAGAGGAGCATAAATGGAGACATGACAACTCCGATGGAGTGCAGAAGGCAGAAGAAGAGGAGAAAGGAGGGAGAAGGCAGAACGAGGTGGGGCAGGGGGAAGCAGAGGTGATGCCCGAGAAGGAGAATCCAGGGGAGAGCCTAGAGAGCAAGGAGAAGCTGACAGAGTAAGGACCTGCAGATATGTGGCATATCGGTCTGTGTGTACTTGTATCTGTATGATTCACTTATCAGAGAGAGTGACTGAGCATGGACTTCCCTTCCATCCATTGCCCAGTTATTGTAAGATAAGATCTTGTTTGCCTTTGCAGTTACTGCATGACTTTGGGCACTATTGCTGTGTACAAGCACTCCTAAATCCTTCTCCATCAAGGATTCCCCCAATTTATCCCCATTTAATTTGCAAGTCTCCTGTTTATTCTTGTTTCTCAAATGCATAACCTTACATTTATCTGTATTAAACCTCATCTGCCATTTACCTGCCCAAGTTTCCAGTCTCCCCAAGTCCTTCTGGAGAGAAATTACATCCTGCTCTGATTCTACTACCTTACACAATTTAGTATCATCAGCAAAGATTAAGACTTTGCTCTCGATGCCAACCTCAAGGTCATTAACAAACAAGTTAAAAAGCAGGGGTCCTAGTACCGATCCCTGAGGTACTCCACTCACGACTTTAGCCCAACCTGAAAAAGTTCCATTTACGACAACTCTATGTTGTGTATCCTTCAACCAGTTTTCAATCCAGGTGCAAATATTTTTAGAGTCCAATTTGCTTTATTTTGTACAGTAACCTCTTGTGTGGAACCGTATCAAAGCCTATGCAAAATCTAAGTAGATCACAATAATTTAGTATTTTCTATAAATACATTTTAGTGTAATTTTCAATCCCCAATATAATAGTGGTTGGTGGTATAATAGTAATAGAATGTTAATATAATATCCGTCTTACCAGGTACAAGGAGATGGTGTCTGAGAATAGCAGACAGGAAGCCCTTGAACGAGAAGAGGAGTATAAATGGAGACATGACAACTCCGATGGAGTGCAGAAGGCAGAAGAAGAGGAGAAAGGAGGGAGAAGGCAGAATGAGGTGGGGCAGGGGGAAGCAGCGGTGATGCCCGAGGAGGAGAATCCAGGGGAGAGCCTAGAGAGCAAGGAGAAGCTGACAGAGTAAGGACCTGCAGATATGTGGCATATCGGTCTGTGTGTACTTGTATCTGTATGATTCACTTATCAGAGAGAGTGACTGAGCATGGACTTCCCTTCCATCCATTGCCCATTTATTGTAAGATAAGATCTTGTTTGCCTTTGCAGTTACTGCATGACTTTGGGCACTATTGCTGTGTACAAGCACTCCTAAATCCTTCTCCATCAAGGATTCCCCCAATTTATCCCCATTTAATTTGCAAGTCTCCTGTTTATTCTTGTTTCTCAAATGCATAACCTTACATTTATCTGTATTAAACCTCATCTGCCATTTACCTGCCCAAGTTTCCAGTCTCCCCAAGTCCTTCTGGAGAGAAAGTACATCCTGCTCTGATTCTACTACCTTACACAATTTAGTATCATCAGCAAAGATTGAGACTTTGCTCTCGATGCCAACCTCAAGGTCATTAACAAACAAGTTAAAAAGCAGGGGTCCTAGTACCGACCCCTGAGGTACTCCACTCACGACTTTAGCCCAACCTGAAAAAGTTCCATTTACGACAACTCTATGTTGTGTATCCTTCAATCAGTTTTCAATCCAGGTGCAAATATTTTTAGAGTCCAATTTGCTTTATTTTGTACATTAACCTCTTGTGTGGAACCGTATCAAAGCCTATGCAAAATCTAAGTAGATCACAATAAATTTATATTTTCTATAAATACTTTTTAGTGTAATTTTCAATCCCCAATATAATAGTGGTTGGATGGTAATGTTAATATAATATCCGTCTTACCAGGTACAAGGAGATGGTGTCTGAGAAGAGCAGACAGGAAGCCCTTGAACGAGAAGAGGAGCATAAATGGAGACATGACAACTCCGATGGAGTGCAGAAGACAAAAGAAGAGGAGAAAGGAGGGAGAAGGCAGAACGAGGTGGGGCAGGGGGAAGCAGAGGTGATGCCCGAGAAGGAGAATCCAGGGGAGAGCCTAGAGAGCAAGGAGAAGCTGACAGAGTAAGGACCTGCAGATATGTGGCATATCGGTCTGTGTGTACTTGTATCTGTATGATTCACTTATCAGAGAGAGTGACTGAGCATGGACTTCCCTTCCATCCATTGCCCATTTATTGTAAAATAAGATCTTGTTTGCCTTTGCAGTTACTGCATGACTTTGGGCACTATTGCTGTGTACAAGCACTCCTAAATCCTTCTCCATCAAGGATTCCCCCAATTTATCCCCATTTAATTTGCAAGTCTCCTGTTTATTCTTGTTTCTCAAATGCATAACCTTACATGTATCTGTATTAAACCTCATCTGCCATTTACCTGCCCAAGTTTCCAGTCTCCCCAAGTCCTTCTGGAGAGAAATTACATCCTGCTCTGATTCTACTACCTTACACAATTTAGTATCATCAGCAAAGATTAAGACTTTGCTCTCGATGCCAACCTCAAGGTCATTAACAAACAAGTTAAAAAGCAGGGGTCCTAGTACCGATCCCTGAGGTACTCCACTCACGACTTTAGCCCAACCTGAAAAAGTTCCATTTACGACAACTCTATGTTGTGTATCCTTCAACCAGTTTTCAATCCAAGTGCAAATATTTTTAGAGTCCAATTTGCTTTATTTTGTACATTAACCTCTTGTGTGGAACCGTATCAAAGCCTATGCAAAATCTAAGTAGATCACAATAATTTAGTATTTTCTATAAATACTTTTTAGTGTAATTTTCAATCCCCAATATAATAGTGGTTGGATGGTAATGTTAATATAATATCCGTCTTACCAGGTACAAGGAGATGGTGTCTGAGAAGAGCAGACAGGAAGCCCTTGAACGAGAAGAGGAGCATAAATGGAGACATGACAACTCCGATGGAGTGCAGAAGGCAAAAGAAGAGGAGAAAGGAGGGAGAAGGCAGAACGAGGTGGGGCAGGGGGAAGCAGAGGTGATGCCCGCGAAGGAGAATCCAGGGGAGAGCCTAGAGAGCAAGGAGAAGCTGACAGAGTAAGGACCTGCAGATATGTGGCATATCGGTCTGTGTGTACTTGTATCTGTATGATTCACTTATCAGAGAGAGTGACTGAGCATGGACTTCCCTTCCATCCATTGCCCATTTATTGTAAGATAAGATCTTGTTTGCCTTTGCAGTTACTGCATGACTTTGGGCACTATTGCTGTGTACAAGCACTCCTAAATCCTTCTCCATCAAGGATTCCCCCAATTTATCCCCATTTAATTTGCAAGTCTCCTGTTTATTCTTGTTTCTCAAATGCATAACCTTACATTTATCTGTATTAAACCTCATCTGCCATTTACCTGCCCAAGTTTCCAGTCTCCCCAAGTCCTTCTGGAGAGAAATTACATCCTGCTCTGATTCTACTACCTTACACAATTTAGTATCATCAGCAAAGATTAAGACTTTGCTCTCGATGCCAACCTCAAGGTCATTAACAAACAAGTTAAAAAGCAGGGGTCCTAGTACCGATCCCTGAGGTACTCCACTCACGACTTTAGCCCAACCTGAAAAAGTTCCATTTACGACAACTCTATGTTGTGTATCCTTCAACCAGTTTTCAATCCAAGTGCAAATATTTTTAGAGTCCAATTTGCTTTATTTTGTACATTAACCTCTTGTGTGGAACCGTATCAAAGCCTATGCAAAATCTAAGTAGATCACAATAATTTAGTATTTTCTATAAATACTTTTTAGTGTAATTTTCAATCCCCAATATAATAGTGGTTGGATGGTAATGTTAATATAATATCCGTCTTACCAGGTACAAGGAGATGGTGTCTGAGAAGAGCAGACAGGAAGCCCTTGAACGAGAAGAGGAGCATAAATGGAGACATGACAACTCCGATGGAGTGCAGAAGGCAGAAGAAGAGGAGAAAGGAGGGAGAAGGCAGAACAAGGTGGGGCAGGGGGAAGCAGAGGTGATGCCCGAGAAGGAGAATCCAGGGGAGAGCCTAGAGAGCAAGGAGAAGCTGACAGAGTAAGGACCTGCAGATATGTGGCATATCGGTCTGTGTGTACTTGTATCTGTATGATTCACTTATCAGAGAGAGTGACTGAGCATGGACTTCCCTTCCATCCATTGCCCATTTATTGTAAGATAAGATCTTGTTTGCCTTTGCAGTTACTGCATGACTTTGGGCACTATTGCTGTGTACAAGCACTCCTAAATCCTTCTCCATCAAGGATTCCCCCAATTTATCCCCATTTAATTTGCAAGTCTCCTGTTTATTCTTGTTTCTCAAATGCATAACCTTACATTTATCTGTATTAAACCTCATCTGCCATTTACCTGCCCAAGTTTCCAGTCTCCCCAAGTCCTTCTGGAGAGAAATTACATCCTGCTCTGATTCTACTACCTTACACAATTTAGTATCATCAGCAAAGATTGAGACTTTGCTCTCGATGCCAACCTCAAGGTCATTAACAAACAAGTTAAAAAGCAGGGGTCCCAGTACCGATCCCTGAGGTACTCCACTCACGACTTTAGCCCAACCTGAAAAAGTTCCATTTATGACAACTCTATGTTGTGTATCCTTCAACCAGTTTTCAATCCAGGTGCAAATATTTTTAGAGTCCAATTTGCTTTATTTTGTACATTAACCTCTTGTGTGGAACCGTATCAAAGCCTATGCAAAATCTAAGTAGATCACAATAATTTAGTATTTTCTATAAATACTTTTTAGTGTAATTTTCAATCCCCAATATATTAGTGGTTGGATGGTAATGTTAATATAATATCCGTCTTACCAGGTACAAGGAGATGGTGTCTGAGAAGAGCAGACAGGAAGCCCTTGAACGAGAAGAGGAGCATAAATGGAGACATGACAACTCCGATGGAGTGCAGAAGGCAGAAGAAGAGGAGAAAGGAGGGAGAAGGCAGAACGAGGTGGGGCAGGGGGAAGCAGCGGTGATGCCCGAGGAGGAGAATCCAGGGGAGAGCCTAGAGAGCAAGGAGAAGCTGACAGAGTAAGGACCTGCAGATATGTGGCATATCGGTCTGTGTGTACTTGTATCAGTATGATTCACTTATCAGAGAGAGTGACTGAGCATGGACTTCCCTTCCATCCATTGCCCATTTATTGTAAGATAAGATCTTGTTTGCCTTTGCAGTTACTGCATGACTTTGGGCACTATTGCTGTGTACAAGCATTCCTAAATCCTTCTCCATCAAGGATTCCCCCAATTTATCCCCATTTAATTTGCAAGTCTCCTGTTTATTCTTGTTTCAAAAATGCATAACCTTACATTTATCTGTATTAAACCTCATCTGCCATTTACCTGCCCAAGTTTCCAGTCTCCCCAAGTCCTTCTGGAGAGAAATTACATCCTGCTCTGATTCTACTACCTTACACAATTTAGTATCATCAGCAAAGATTGAGACTTTGCTCTCGATGCCAACCTCAAGGTCATTAACAAACAAGTTAAAAAGCAGGGGTCCTAGTACCGATCCCTGAGGTACTCCACTCACGACTTTAGCCCAACCTGAAAAAGTTCCATTTATGACAACTCTATGTTGTGTATCCTTCAACCAGTTTTCAATCCAGGTGCAAATATTTTTAGAGTCCAATTTGCTTTTAACCTCTTGTGTGGAACCGTATCAAAGCCTATGCAAAATCTAAGTAGATCACAATAATTTAGTATTTTCTATAAATACTTTTTAGTGTAATTTTCAATCCCCAATATAATAGTGGTTGGATGGTAATGTTAATATAATATCCGTCTTACCAGGTACAAGGAGATGGTGTCTGAGAAGAGCAGACAGGAAGCCCTTGAACGAGAAGAGGAGCATAAATGGAGACATGACAACTCCGATGGAGTGCAGAAGGCAGAAGAAGAGGAGAAAGGAGGGAGAAGGCAGAACGAGGTGGGGCAGGGGGAAGCAGCGGTGATGCCCGAGGAGGAGAATCCAGGGGAGAGCCTAGAGAGCAAGGAGAAGCTGACAGAGTAAGGACCTGCAGATATGTGGCATATCGGTCTGTGTGTACTTGTATCTGTATGATTCACTTATCAGAGAGAGAGGCTGAGCATGGACTGGTCATGTCTGCGATATGTTTCCTGTATAGTAATATATATTTTTCCTTACTAAAGGAATGTATATTTATTTATAATACATCCACCTTCAAAATGCAGAAGTATGTATATGAATTTGTACATGCATACAAATAAATGTGTGTGTGTGTCTGTGTATGCATACAAATAGGGGGTATATATACACATCTGTGCAAGGGGGTTGAAATACATGGATGAGGGGGGGGGGGTTGGAAATACAAGCAGGGTGTGTGTATATATGTGTGTTGTTTCACCTTCCAGGCACAAACTCCAGAGGAACCCGTCCAAGATCAGCGAAGCCAGCACCATCCAGAGCTCCTGCGACTTGGCGGGAGGGAGGAAGGTACATAGGGAGGGGGAGGGAGGAAGTTATATCAGGGGGAAGGGAGGGAGGAAGGTACATCAGGGGGGAGGGAGGGAAGAGTGTGAGCTGTGTGACGTGTCAAACCCTCTTGCAGCGCTCACATGTTACACCCCCCATTCTCTCACCCCATCCTCAACCGCAACCCGCTTCTGTCTCACCCTCCATTCTCATTCGCCCCCTTTCTCTCTCGCCCCACCCTTTTCTCTCCCCCCCACCCTCCCTTCTCTTTTGCCCCGGCCTTCTCTCTCGCCCCGACCTTCTCAATCCTCTTGGGTAACAGAGGGAACACCTCTTTGTTGCCGTGGTAACACTGATCCCTCCCTCAGAACCTGGGAAACCATCACTTCGGGGTGCACGTGGGGGACCTGATCAGTGAGACGTCCTCGGTGCCCGTTGTCATGGAGATGCTCTTAGAGTACCTGGAGATGTACGGCCTGCACACGGAGGGCATCTACCGGAAGTGTGGGGCAGCCAATCGCATGCGAGAGCTCAAACAGTCCCTGGAGAACGGTGCGCTGGGATTGTGAGGGAACCGGGGGAGGCACACATTTAGGCTGAGATTATACCATCTCCGACGGGGCGGCAGCGTGATCTGGTGATGTCATCCTATCGATGCCGCCAAGCGGCATGTTGAACTGCAGGCAGGAGACAAGCAGAGGAGACAGGGAGGTGTGGCGGAGGCGTGGCTGTGAGCGGTTCGCCCTCATTGGCTGAACCGCTCACGTGACACGGCCGTCTCCTGCTCAAAACAAAATTTCCTGTCTGCTCTCCAGTCTGCCGCCCTGCAGTTCCAGGCAGCGAGCGCGGGGTGCGAGGTATGTTTACCTTAATTGGATTGCAGCAATTTGTTTTTGAGCCGCGCAACGCTGCCGGACAATTTTGGTATAATCACGGCCTAAGGGACAAATAAGATATTATCATTTAAATGTGCAATCCCTGGCAGTTCACAATGAAACTACATTTTTGTAAAGAATGTCATTTTCCTGTAACATACAGTAACTGGGCTCAAAGCAAAACATTGGCTGCTGTCATTATTTGGGAAATAAAGCATTTAAAGGAGGGAGGATGCTTCTCAGCAGTGTTTACTCAACCTCTGGCCTCCCTGTGAGAGCCAATAAAGATAAGGGAGGAGGGGGCTTTGCCTGTGCAAACTCCTGTTCAGCACATGGTGAAATCAGACAAAAGGGAAGCCAGAGGAAATCGCCCCCCCCTCCCAAATCTCAGCTCATCGTGTTTACAAAGGAACTTGAAATAATGAATAATAAATACTTATAGGTGTTATATATTTTTGTTTTTTTAAAAAGGCATAAGTCACCCAGGTGTGACCCCTTAAACATCTCACGGTCAGTAGTACATTTTGGTCCTAGGAGGGACTGACCCTTTAAACAGTGGAATAATATACAGGCAGTCCTCGGTTATCCGACACAATGCGTTACTCAAAATGGCGTTGGATAGCGAAACGTTGTAAAGCGAAACACGTTTTCCCACAGGAACACTGTTTAAATGAAAGGTTCCGTTCCTGAAGGCATTTTTAACACTAAAATACACCAAATATTTTACACAGGCAATAAGATATGCAGCACACACATACATTATATAGTGTATATACTGTATTATATATATATATATATATATAATATAACATAATAAATAATATATTATGTAATATAATATAATATTATATATATATGCTCTTACGACGCTTTGCAACGTTGTTTATGTGTATATATATATATATTTATACATACACACATACACATAAACAACGTTGCAAAGCATCGTAAGAGCGCTGGATAAGCCGTTTTGGCGTTGTAAAAATGAACATAGGTATGCATTGCATAGCGCTGGATAAGCCATTCGTTGTAAAGCGAAGCGCTGTAAAACGAGGACTGCCTGTAATCGTCTTTAACACATTTAATTACTCTTAACTTTTTTCCTGGCAGACTACACAACGACACACTTCAGCTTACCAAAATGTTTTCATAAGGCCAGGTCCCCGCTGGCTACTGCAGCGACCGCTGTGGCGGACGCTGCAGGGACAAGAGCCGCCCCACAATGGGGCCGGGCCCGCTGCGAGTTTTTGAGGTACACATGAAAATTGAGATAGGAACTAGCGACAGAGCGCTAGGCCACGCCCACCGGCGGTTAAGCCAATGAGGGTGAACCTGCCAGGTGATGTCATGGCCGCGCCCCAGTAATGCCCCCCCCCCCTGTCTTTCCCCTTGCAGCTCTCTGTAGACCGGAGAATTCGCAGGTGCGTGCAGCGCAGGCAGCGTGGCCGCAGCCTAATACTTATTTTTGTGAGGAGAAAAAAAACAATATTTCCATGTATCTAAAATGTTTTCTCTGTATTTGTGCTCCGCGGATAGTGCCTATAAAAGGGTGATGGGGATCGGTCATTACAAGTCCTCTTGTTTTCTCACATGTTTTCTGTCTCCCTTCTGGACAGACCCCAGCTCTGTGAAACTGGATAATTACCCCATCCACGTCATCACTGGCATCCTGAAGCAGTGGTTGCGTGAGCTCCCGGAGCCACTCATGACCTTCGCTCAGTACAACGAGTTCCTACGAGCCGTGGGTAAGTGCAGAGAGGGAGGTAACCCTCCCTCTGTAGAGTCGCGGGGCTTAGTGACAAATTGCAGAGAGGATCTCCACTGCAGAACACGAAATCCTGGATGGGCAGGAGAGATCTACAGTACCTTTGTGCTTTATCCTATGGTGGGAGGCATAGACTCCATTGGCCAGAGATACTTTGTCACCCTGAGGTGAAAGGGAGCGATGCCGTATGCGCCTTATTTTTGGGTCACACTCAGTGGAACATCTACTCGGTCTGTTTCATTTTAATGTTGGAGGGACAGACTCCACCGGCTAAAAGTCCCTTTTGTTTGTGTCACTGTGGAAAGGGAGATATTGCATGGGCCATAGGCCTCTTATCTCTGTGTTAGACTTGGTGAACAGAAATCCTTTCAGTCTTTGTCACTCTGCTGGTGAAGCGACAGACTCAGTGGGCCATAAGTTATGTCTGTACGTCTGTCAGCTTCAAGTTGAGGGACAGACCACATGGGCCATAGGTCTCTCCTGTTTGTCACTGTCACCCAGTGGTTGGTGTGACACACTCCATGGGCCATAGGACTATTATGTCTGCCTCTTTTTACCAGGGGTACGGACTCTGGGTCAGGCTCAGTGGGATATGGGTGCCATCTGTCTGTGCCACTGTCACCTGCAGTGGGAATGACAGACGTCATGGTCCATAGTCCCCTTTGGTCTGTGATGCCCTGCAGTAGGAGAGTCAGACTCCAGGATCTGTGCCACACTAGACGAACAGACATTTACTTCTTTATCTCCACTAACCCTTGTAGCGCCTGAGGGGTCTGCCATGCACTGCAGAACAAGGTGTCCGGCCTCTCTAGCACTGAAGGTGTTTAGTAAACTTCTCCCACGTCTCCGTTACCCATCTATTGCTTTGCCTTCTCCCTTTAGAGCTCCCTGGGAAGCAGGAACAGCTGTGTGCCATCTACAAAGTTCTGGGACAGCTTCCCCAGGCCCATTACAACACTCTGGAGAGGCTGATCTTCCACCTTGTCAAGTAAGATGCAGGAGAGGTTGCAAACCCCTTTGTGTGATTGCAGGGGAGGATGCAGACCTGTAGTGCTCAATGTCAGTGTGCTGCTAGGAGTGTTCCTGGGCATACAGGAGCGGGCCCCAACTCTGTGTTCAAATGAGTCCCTCACTTGTCAGTGTATTGTTTTAATACACATAATATCATTTTAAATCTAAGATTTAATCAACCTAAATTCTGTGTGCATTTCCCCGGAGATAATCAGTCTGTAGACTTTCGTACACTTTCTAAATGGCTGTTTCCTCTCTTATAGACGTACGGATGAGGCCTGCATCAGAGAATCGGGGATTGTGTGTGTTATTTATTCCCAATACTGTATATATGTATTATTTATATGGCATTATATATATATATATATATATATATATATATATATATATATACATATATACACACATACACACACACACACACACACACACACACACACACACACACACACACACACACACACACACACACACACACACACACACACTTTGCCTTTAACCCTTTAATCCCAAGAGGACTTGCTAAGCAATAGCAAACCCAATGTATTGTCCCCCCCACAGATGGAGAGAATGTATTGCTTTGCACAGGGATTCCTTCCTGTGTCTTCCTGCATATAGTGAGGTGTGGCTGTGTAACCACAGGGCATTTTCCTCGTATCTGTAAGCAGTGCTGGCCGCTCAGGAATCACATTAGTTAGGAAGAATGTACAGATCCATTATAGCAAGGGTGCTCAACTCCAGTCCCGAAGCCCCCTCCCCCCCCCCCCCCAACAGGTCAGGTTTTCAGGATATCCCAGCTTGAGCACAGGTGGCTCAGTCGAAGCCTCTGATAGAGCCACCTGTGCTGAAGCAGGGACTGATTGAGCCACCTGTGCTGAAGCAGGGATATCCTGAAAACCGGACTTGTTGGGGGAGCTTGAGAATGGGAGCTGAGCCCCATTGCATTATAGGGAAGTGCAGAGATGAAGAGGTGCATGTTACAGTGCTCTAATAACTGGGCAGTGAGGGTCACACCTGGAAGGCTCCGTCTGCTAAGCAGCCCTGGAAACACGGGCTCAGATAGCCCCATGCCTGCTGAGAGCCCAGCAGGGCAATGCATTGTGGGGCATTCTCTAACGCCACCCTATTTTGCAGAGTGGCTGTGATGGAAGATGCGAACCGCATGTCCTCAAATTCCTTGGCCATCATCTTCGCGCCCTGCCTCCTGCGCTGTCCAGCCAACTATGACCTACAGACCACCCTGAAGGAGGTTTCCAAAACCATCACGTAAGGTTTCGATTACTGTATGCCGGCGTTTTTTGGTAAAATCACAGCCTAATTCAGGCGCCCGCCTGTCCCTTTCCTTCCGCCCATTCAGGGCATGTTATTTATTTGCTTCGATATGAGCTGTTGAAATATTGAAGGACCGGGAAGTCAGAATGTCGCTCCCTCCCAGGCCCAGCGCAGTCTCAAAGTTACCGTCGTGATCTGCGCTGCTGCAGATTGAGACAATCAAGGGAGCAAAATACTGTTATGCGCTAAACTCGTGTAGGTTTTATTTGGGGGGGGGGGGGTTCTGCCTTAAAAGAGGTAAAATCTTCTCGAGCAATTCAGCCCGGATAGGGGCCTTGGTCGGAGGCTGCACCCCTTGTAAACGGATTAAGGGAAGGGGAGTCTAGTGGTTAATTCACTGCCTTTGAAGTGGGTGTGTAGTGCCGGCACCATGTGACCACCCAAAAACTGAGATAGTAAGCTCAGAAGACAAGCTCCTGTGTCTGACGCTGCGGTGTGTAGTACCGGATAAGACGACTTTCTCATATGATCTGCACAGTGATTCTGTCCTATCCCCGTGGGCCCTGCTGTCGCACTTCAGAGCTGTAATCTCTCGTGTTCTCATGTTTCCATAAGAAATGTTTTTGTTTTCCAGCTAATTGACCAAGTCGCAAACTAATGGTTTCCTGCCGAAGCATTCATTGGGAATACATTTGTGGGGTTTTTAAAGGGAACTTGGGGGAAATAATGAAATAAAACGGGGTGGATATTTTGAAGACTACGGTTTGCCCATCTCAGACGGGGTTAGGGATGCCACCTCTATTCACCCCTTCCTTGCCAGAGGGGTCAGGGACTTGTTATAAAGCAAGGGGTTAAGTGGAAGGCGCTGTAACCCGATTGTCCTTGTGCTTCCCCTGTAGGTGTGTGGAGATGCTGATTAAGGAGCAGATGAGGCAGTACATACTCAAAATTAAGGAGATTGGCATGATGAAAGCAGCAGAGACACAAGCGCTGTGCAGCCTGTCCCTGCTCAAACACAACACGGTGAGTACCCCAAAAAAGCCCTGCAATGTAATGTTTCTGTGGAGGAGGCAGTCACGCAGCCCCTTCTGTGGATGAGATTCCAGACACTCACACGGGGGAGGAGGGGGGGGGGGGTTAGGGGTGGTGTCCCTCTAGATGTGGGGTCCCACACACACTCAGTGACCCCCTCCAAGATGGGATGGCGGAAACTCACATGGGGGCCCCCTCTGAGTTGGAATCCCAGAAACTCACACCCTTGCAGTTAGGGAGCTGCCCTTTAAAGTGGGAAGTTTCTCCTTGAGTCCCGGTCTAAAAGAACATATTGGAAGTTGGTGAAGTAGTGAGTCGTTGCTTCAGTGTTCAATGCTGGCTATAGAAGCATCTCCTGTATACGCCTGTATCCCCTTCCATGCATGGGAGGGGTTATACATAGATACATTTTTTTAATGAGTTAATTCTTGGGATATTTACATGCAAAACCCGACTTCCACAGCAGTATTCTGCTCCCTGAAGACAGTTTCTTTTTCTCTGACAGCCTTGGCCTGTACATTTAGGATTTATTTCTCCTTATGAAGGGATCCTGGTTGCTCCACACCGCCCTCTCCCTTGCACGCCTGGAATTGCTTCTCCCGCGGTTTGGAGCACAAGTTGGGTTTCCCTGTGATAAGAGTGGAATCCAATAATACTTGTCACATATTTATTTTAGTATAGCTATCAAAGTTTAATTTGACTAAATACCAATATTACATTCATTTTTTTTTTAGGTGGAATGCGCCCCGAAGGGATCTCCGTGTTCTAATATTCTCTGAATATATCCCAGGTAGCACACACCTCTCTATATTAATACTCGGTGAGTTATGTCTGTCTATCTCTCTGTCTATTTCTCAGTCTATGTGTCTGTCAGTCAGTCTGTCTCTGTCTGTGTGTCTGTCTGTGTCTCTCTGTGTGTCTGTCTCTCAGGCTCTCTTTGTGTGTGTCTCTCTGTGTGTGTGTGTGTGTTTGTGTCTCTCTCTCTCTGTCTCTTTCTTTCTGTCTCTCTGTGTCTCTCGCTCTGTGTGTGTGTGTGTCTCTCTCTCTGTCTCTCTCTGTGTGTGTCTCTTTCTCTCTCTGTGTCTCTCTCTCTGTGTTTCTCTTTCTCTCTCTCTGTGTCTCTTTGTGTCTCCCTCTCTCTCTGTGTCTCTCTGCGTGTGTGTGTCTCTCTCTCTGTGTGTGTGTGTCTCTCTCTCTGTCTCTCTCTGTGTGTGTCTCTTTCTCTCTCTGTGTCTCTCTCTGTGTTTCTCTTTCTCTCTCTCTGTGTCTCTTTGTGCCTCTCTCTCTCTCTCTCTCTCTGTGTGTGTCTCTGTGTGTGTCTCTCTCTCTCTGTGTGTGTTAGAATCACGGCTAGGCTCCGCCCCCTGACGCGGTACACGGCGGTGCCCGCAGCGTGCGCAGACCCCTTTCTGCGCGTGTGCGCCAGCCAACCAGAACAACTTATTTAAGGAATGAATCCATAAATAAATCAATGAATTGGGCACGTATCAATGCACACCAAGGGAGGAGAATGAAGTATCAATATATCAGAAAATATTTTAATTCCCATTCAATGTTCATACCCCTTGGATGGACTGGATCTAAGGTGAAAATCCAATACATTTCTCTTCGATTGAGGAAATTAAGTCTGTCTCCTCCCCTGGTATGTGGAGACACATGTTCCAAACCAGAGAAATTAACATTAATTATACCGCCTTGCAAACAGCTTGAGAAATGTCTGGATACTGGATGAGACAGATCATGTCTTGTGATTAACCGAACATGTTCAGATATCCTAGTTTTCAAGGGTCTGATTGTACGACCCACGTAACGTTTGCCGCAACCACACCAAAGTGTGTAAACGACAAAACTTGTATGACAATTAATAAAAGTTTGAATTTTATAACAGTTTTTTGACTGTGCGCTTTTTACTTTTTTTAAAGGTCTGGCATACTGACAGAAATTACAATGGCCGCAACAGAAAAACCCATTGGGGCTGCCACGGATATGACTACTCACTAATGGACTGAAATACACTTGGGGAAATCGATGATACAATCGTTTTAGCTTTTTTGAAGACTATTCTTGGTCCTTCTTGCAGAATACGTCTAAGATCTGCATCTAGTTTTAATATGTCCCAATGGTTTTTTTATGATGGTACGGATTTGGTTAGCTTGTTTATTAAATTGTGTAATGAATAAAGGTTTCTGAAAACCCTGTTTGATGTCTTTATTGTGAGTTTTATAACAAACTAAATATTTTCTATCAGTGAATCTAGCTTGTTCAAATGCGGATTGTATATCATCCATGGCGACCATGAGGTCCGCCACCGGACAAAATCTTGTCGCCCGTGGCGATCGGGTTTGTTGACCACTGTGTATTATACATATATAAAATCAATGTCAATCTCTCCTGAGCTTGTGTTGAACGGAGTACATTTATAGCGTGACCCATGTCATTGTCCTGTAAGAATAAAATAAATAAATACGTTTTGCTTCACCCCTGCTCAACACAAAAACTTAAATTTTCATAGAACCGTAGGTTTATTTCGAAAAGTACTGTGTGTGTGTGTGTTGACCTCACTAACCAAACCAAAAAAAAAAGCCAGAACCCATTAACCAGTGTCAGGATGCCCCCTCTTAACAATTTCCAAATCAGCAATCCCGCCTGGGATCTTACCTGATCCGCAGTTCCTCAAGGTACTATACGGGAGGGGAGGTGTTCCCTACCTGTCTTCCGATGTCCCCGTGGGAAACTTGAGTCAGATCTGGAATAAAGCAGAATAGGTTATTTCGGTGTAGGTATAGTGCAGTTAAAATAAAACAGAGAGAGTGGGTGAGGGTGACAGACAGAGAGAGAGTGAGAGGGTGACAGAGAGAGAGAGAGGGTGGGAGAAAGGGAGGGTGGGAGAGAGAGAGAGGGTGGGAGAGAGAGAGAGAGGGTGGGAGATAGAGAGAGGGTGGGAGAGAGAGAGGGTGGGAGAGAGAGAGAGAGGGTGGGAGAGAGAGATGGTGGGAGAGGGGGAGAGAGAGAGAGAGAGAGGGTGGGAGAGAGAGAGAGATAGGGTGGGAGAGAGAGAGAGGGTGGAGGAGAGAGAGAGGATGGGAGAGAGAGAGAGGGTGGGAGAGAGAGAGAGGGTGGGACAGAGAGAGAGGGTGGGAGAGAGAGAGAGGGTTTGAGAGAGAGAGGGTGGGAGAGAGAGAGGGTGGGAGAGAGAGAAAGCGTGGGGGAGAGAGAGAGAGGATGGGGGAGAGAGGAGAGGGTGGGAGAGAGAGAGAAGGTGGGAGAGAGAGAGGGTGGGAGAGAGAGAGGGTGGGAGAGAGAGAGAGGGCGGGAGAGAGGGTGGGAGAGAGAGAGAGAGAGGGTGGGAGAGAGGGTGGGAGAGGGTGGAGGAGAGAGGATGGGAGAGAGAGGGTGGGAGAGAGAGAGAGGGTGGGAGAAAGAGAGAGGGTGGGAGAGAGAGAGGGTTTGAGAGATAGAGGGTGGGAGAGAGAGAGAAAGGGTGGGGGAGAGAGAGAGAGGATGGGGGAGAGAGGGGGAGAGGGAGAGGGTGGGGGAGAGGGTGAGGGAGAGAGAGAGGGTGGTTGACTGACTGGCACGTGGGTGGTTGACTGACTCACTGGGCCTGTTGGTGGCCCTGTCCCTCATTCTCTCTCTACTTCCCCCCCATTTCTCTCCCCCTCTCCCATTGTCTCCCCTATTCTCTCTCCCTTCCCTCCCCACCCCCATTCGCTCAATCCCCTCTATTCTCTCTCTCCCCACCCATCTCCCTCTCCCCCCCCTCCATTCTCTCCCCCCCTCCCCCATTCTCTCTCTGACCTGGACAGACGCACACAGCCACTGACCTACAGACACTCACACAGACCTACAGACACCAACACAGACAGACCAACAAAAACACTGACCACACACAGACACCCACACAGTCACTGCTGGCCTGCACAGACACACACAGCCACTGATACACACAGCCACAGATACACACACTCCCCCCAACAAACACACTCTCCCCCCCCCTACACACACACACTATCCCCCCCCCACACACTCTCCCCCCCACACACACACTCTCCCCCCCCACACACACACACTCCCCCCCCACACACACACACTCTCCCCCCCCCACACACACACTCCCCTCCCCCGCACACACTCTCCCCCCCACACACATACTCTCCCTCCCCCCCACACACACACTCACTCTCCCTCCCACACACACTCCCCCCTCCCCACACACACTCCCCCCCCCCTCCTCCACTCTCTCTTCCCCCCCCCACACACTCTCCCCCCACACACACACACACTCCCCCACCACCACACTCCCCCCACACACACACTCTCCCCCCCCACACACATTCCCCCCACACACACACACTCTCCCCCCCACACACACTCTCCCTCCCCCCACACACTCTCCCTTCCCCCCCACAAACAGACTCTCCCTCCCCCCACACACACACTCACTTTCCCCCTCATACACACACTCTCCCCCCCCACACACTCTCCCCCCCCACACACACACTCTCCCCCTCCCACACATACTCTCCCCCCCACACACACACTCTCCCCCCCACACACACACTCTCCCCCCCCATCCCCACACTCACCTCCCACACACAAACACTCTCCCCCCCCACACACACTCCCCCCCACACACTCCCCCCCACACACACACTCTCCCCCCACACACACACACTCTCCCTCCCCCTGCCCACACTCTCCCCCCCCAACAAACACTCCCCCCCCACACACACACACTTTCCCCCCCCACACACACACTCTCCCTCCCCCTGCCACACACTCTCCCCCCCAACACACACTCCCCCCTCCACACACAAACTCTCCCCCCCCCACACACACACTATCCTCCCACACACACACACTCCCCCACCAAACACTCCCCCACACACACACTCTCCCCCCCCACACACATTCCCCCCCCCCACACACACTCTCCCCCCACACACATACACTCTCCCTCCCCCCACACACTCTCCCTTCCCCCAACAAACACACACTCTCCCGCCCCCCCCACACACACTCACTCTCCCCCCCACACACATACTCCTCCCCCCCCACACACACTCCCCCCCCCCACACACACACTCTCCCCCCCCACACACACACACTCCCCCCCACACACACACTCTCACCAACCCCACACACACACACTCCCCCCCCACACACACTCTCTCCCCACACACACTCCCCCCCACACACTCCGCCCCCACACACTCCCCCCCCACACACACTCTCCCTCCCCCCGCCACACACTCTCCCCCCCCAACACACACTCCCCCCCCCACACACACACTCTCCCCCCCCACACACACTCTCCCTCCCCCCCAAACACACTCTCCCTCCCCCCCCACACACACTCTCCCCCCCCCACACACGCACACAAAGTGGAGTACAGCGCCGGATGTGAGTGACTGGAGGGGGGGGGGGATGACAGAGGAAAGGCCTGCTTTCTGAGCCTCCCGCTGCATCAAACGCCCGCCAGCGATCGCGCACCACCACTGCCCGCCCCCACGCCCATTTCCCGCACCAAGGAGACCGGGTGCCAAGGGAGCGCCAAGGGTGCAAGGGGGGAGCGCCAAGGGGGCAAGCGGCAAGGGGGTGAGCGGCAAGGGGGAGAGCGCCAAGGTGCGAGCGGCCAGGTGGGGCAAGCGGCAAGGGGGCTGAGCGCCAAGGGGGGTGAGCGGCAAGGGGGGTGAGCGGCAAGGGGGATGAGCACCAAAGGGGGTGAACGCCAAAGGAGGTGAGTGGCAAAGGGGGTGAGCGTCTCTGTCCTGGAACTAGATTCCACATTCCTCTGTCTCTCCTTTAGTTTATGGGATTCATTTCTCCCGTGTTCAGTTGCCTGTCATTTTCCCCTGTCCCAGCAGCTTGCTGTATTAGAAATGCAACATTATTGCTACATGTTGTGGTTTCCTTAGACATTTCAGTGAGTTGCTATAGCAACCCCAGCCTCTCTCCCAAATGGGCTAGTCTGTTTTCTCCCCCGCTGCTCTGCCCACAGATGGTCTGTCCCAGGCTATCTTGCTACCCAGAATACATTGGGACTTCCTTTCCACCATTATCACTGGCTGAGTGAGTACCTTCTGTAACTGCTCTAGTGGCAGGATTACCCTTTTCACCTGCCCTTACTACAAATCACCCACAGAGAAACTTTATCCCATCACAAATATCTCTTCCACAAGTGCCTGTCTTTGTTGCCACTTTCCTAAAATAAGTGAAGAAAATATACAGGACTTGTTGCGTTTGCAAAGAGGGCCGAGTTGAACCTATCTGGGCTAATCATCCTACACATGACCCTGGCCTCCAGAATAGTCCCTGTGGCTGCCCGCCCGGCGGGGAAACCGCGCAGCAGACAGAGGAGCCAGGAGCGGGAAGGCAGACACACACACTCACCGTCTGCTCTGCACAAAGCGGAAGCCCCGCCCCCGGCTTCCTCAGACCTGCTTGCGACCAATCCCCTTCATCCCGGCCGGCATTCTAAGCCTCGCCTCCTTCATTCAAACCCATGCAGCTCTTCATCCAATCCCCCGGCAGCATTCACTCACACAGAGAATACTTACCAGCAGCCGCATTCCTCCTCACCGCCGCCGTAACCGGGACACATTGGCTGGGGCGCAAAAATATTCATCCCCCTATCTCTCTCCCTTCCTCCCCACCCCCATTCGCTCAATCCCCTTTATTCTCTCTCCCCCCCACCCATCTCCCTCTCCCCCCCCCTCCATCTCTCCCCCCCTCCCCATTCTCTCTCTGACCTGCACAGACGCACACAGCCACTGACCTACAGGACACTCACACAGACCTACAGACACCAACACAGACAGACCAACAAAGACAATGACCACACACAGACACCCACACAGTCACTGCTGGCCTGCACAGACACACACAGCACTGATACACACAGCCACAGATACACACACTCCCCCCAACACACACACACTCTCCCCCCCCCCCCACACACACTCTCCCCCCCACACACACACTCCCCACACCCCCCCCCCACACACTCTCCCCCCCCCCCCACACACACACACTCTCCCCCCCCCCACACCACACTCTCCCCCCCCCCACACACACTCCCCCCCCACACACACACTCTCCCCCCCACACACACACTCTCCCCCCACACACACTCTCCACCCATACACACACTCTCCCCCACACACACACTCTCCCCTCCCCACACCCTCTCCCCCCCACACACCCTCTTCCCCCCCCCACACACACACTCTCCTCCCCCCACACACACTCTCCCCCCCCACACACACTCTCCCCCGACACACACTCTCCCCCGCACACACTCTCTCCCCCCCCACACACACACTCTCCCTCCCCCCACACACACATTCACTCTCCATCCCCACCCACACACATAATCTCCCCCATCCCCACACACACACTCTCCCCCCACACACATACACTCTACCCCCCAAACACACACTCTCCCCCCACACACATTCTCTCCCCCACACACTCCCCCCCACACACACACACTCTCCCCCCCACACACTCTCCCCCCCCACACACACACTCCCCCACACACACTCCCCCCCCCACACACTCTCCCTCCCCCCCACACACACACACTTTCCCTCCCCCCCACACACACACTCTCCCCCCTCCACACACACACTCTCCCCCCCATACAAACACACTCTTCCCCCACACACACACTCTCCCCCCCACACACACTCTCCCCCCCACACACACACTTCCCCCCCCCACACACAGACTCTACCCCCACACACACACACTCCCCCCTGCACACCCCCCCACACACTCCCCCCCACACACACACGCTCTCCCCCCACACAAAACACTCTCCCTCCCCCCCACACACTATCCCCCCCACACACACTCACTCTCCTCCTCCCCACACACACACTCTCCCTCCCCCCCACACACTCTCCCTCCCCCCCCCCACACACACTCTCCCTCCCCCCCCACTCACACACAAAGTTGTTGGCCGCATGTGCCCGCGGGCCGCGAGTTTGACATGCTTGTTCTACGAGGACCTATACAGTGGAGAAAAAGTGGCACATAATGAATGACAAAAATGGCTCTGAGGGAGTTCCTGACGAGCTCGGGCCTGCCTAAACTGAATAGGTTGGACAGAGAGTACCTAGGTGCAGATTCTACAATTGAGGAATTGACACAGGTCATTGAGGAGCTGAAGCCGTCAAAGGCTTCGGGTCCAGGTGGCTTTTCAGGCCTCTAATATAAGAAATTCCTTAAACATCTGGCCCCCTGTTTGCTCCGGATGTTTAATGCAGTCTTAGCGGGGGCCTCATTCCCGGAACGGATGCTCCAAGTGTCTATCACAGTAATACACAAACCAGGTATAGATCCGCTAGATTGTAAAAGTTATAGCTAATATAACTAATACTTTTTACCCAGGAGCAGGAGGAGGGGGCCAGTCTCTGTATGAAATTCGAGCACAAACTGTTCAAGGATCTCTGCCTTGGTACGCTGTTCTGGTTGTATCCACCTGGTACATAAGTCCACTAAGTGGTGGGCTATGGCCCAGGGTCTGTCTCTGTGTATTTGACTGTCCGGACCACTGCCGGTAGGTCTCCGGGGTGAGGCCTAGATGATCCAGAATGGCAGCCTTTAGTCTCTGATAGTCCGTGGCCTCGTCTGCCGGTAGAGCCTGGTTGGCTGCCTGCGTTTCTCCTATGAGGTTTGGAGCCAAAGTCGTTACCCAGCGACCAACTGTCTAGCCCTGGGCAGTGGCTACCCTTTTAAAAGAGAAGAGGAAAGCCTCTGGGTCTTCTGTTGGCTTTATTTTAGGCAGCATCACCAGCGATTTATTTGGAATCTATGGTCTGACTGAGACTGCACCTGGAGCCAGCATGTGGAGGAGCTTTTCTGTTTGCTGAGCCTGCTTGCTGGTGCAGGAACTGAGAAAACATTTCCTCCATTTTTTTAATGTGTGCCCTTTGGATGCATGGGCCATCCAAGATCCCACTTCGCACCACCTGTGGCAGGACGGCTTCGCAATAGGGTCAGTAGGAGTCCCAACCAGTAAGTAAGGCTTTTAACTCCAGTGGTTTATTTTCCACAATCAAATAAACATTAGGCACACTGTCCCTTTAAGACAAACAAACCATAAAATAAAACCCTACTCCATTAGGGGACTAACTATACAGAAGGTCCCTATCTCTCCTCTGGGTAGCTAGCCTACTTCCAGGTTAAACAAGATTATGCAAATATCTGCAGTGAAAATATATAAAGTCCTTATCTGTGTTTGGGGAGCTTTGTCCCTAGAGAGTCCAAGTAATCCCTTCTGGATACTGCAACAGCAGCTTTAATTCCTCTGCAGGGTTAGGAGGCTGGTTACTAGTAGACAGGGCTGTGTCCAGCAGGCTTGTCTCAGCTTGTGACAATCCTCTGTCTGGGGGAGCAGAACCTCCGGCGTACTTCCTGGTTTGGAAAAGTCTCTCTCCCTTCCTGCTCAGGTCTGGCATCTTATACAGCTGCCTGACAGCTACCATAACTCAGCCCTGATGCCCAGGTATCTCTGTGTTAACCCTCTGACTGGTGGTTTCAGACGTCAGATGTATGTTTCCCATGCATAATTGACAGCGAATGACTTCACCCTGTCACAATCATCCTCCTTCAGAGCTTTTTCAGGATGGTCATGGACAGGAAAGCCTTCCTGAGAATGAAACTCGCTGCTGTGAGCATACAGATGAGGTCAACACCCTAGTGTTAGCTGGATGACCGCTGCACCCTGCATAGAGCACAATCCGTGGCCTAACCCAGGGGTGCGCAAACTGGGGGGCACAATATTTTCAGAGTGTGGCGCTTAGAAGCCCCATGCTCTTCCCCACAACATTTAAATTAAATGCCGGGGGAGAGCGCGAGGCCTCTGTAAGGCTCTTACCTTGTCTCCGGCGGCTTCTTGTGGGTGCAGACAAAGCTTGCTTACCCCTGGCTTAAACCTTTCACTGTCAGGGAACAATGTGTTGCAGGCATCTCCGGCAGTGAAAGGATTAATCATACTACGTATTCAAACCTTGTTTTTTTTGTTTGTTTTGTTTTTCCCTGTATATAGTTTAAAAAATAAATTATATTAAAAAAACACGATTGCTCTTTCCAACACGGTTTTTATTTTTAAAATCTGATGCTTTGTTCAGGAGATAGAAGCTTATGCAATATTAAGTGTCTGGGAGGTTAAAATAGAGCTCTCCCCAGGGCCCAGTGCTGTATAAAGTTTACCATGGTAACATCTGAAGCAAGAGATTAATGGAGACATAATTTCTAACTGTAGCCAGGTCCCCTCTGGCTCCCCGGTTCCCCGCCCTCTCTCCTCTTAACTCCGCTGCTGCCGTGTGGTTGCGGGTGGCGGCGAGCTTGCCAGCGGCCCCTCTGCAGGGTGCCGCCATGTTGGATTGGTGCATACGCATGCGCAAAGGCTCGCGCAGAAAGTGCGTGGCGGCCATTGAAGGGTTGCACATGCACAGTGGAGTGAGCGCACATGGCGGCCCATAGGTGCTTAGGGGCAGGAGTACCACACGACGCCAGGGAGCCAATCGCTCGGCTAGGTCTCCTGCAGGAGATACTATTTTGTGGCTGGAATAGGAAGTGTCAGTAAGTGCTGGGACAGGACAGGGGTAGGAGGTATGTGAACAGGGGTCTGTGACCCTCTGCCATAGGCCAGATTCCCCCTAGGCCCCAGCTAGGCCCCGGCTCCACCAATTAGTTTGTAGCTGCTACAGGGACAGGCCCTTAGGTAGGGACCCTGCCCCACTAGCTAGTAAATAGATCAGGGACACAGCTGGGACCTGGGACCAGATCACTCCTGCTGACAAAGACTGTCATCAAGGTGGGACACTCCAGCGGGAAACCACCCCACGCGGAGGCAGACTCGTCGCGGAGGCTATGGTTGGATCAGCGAATCCCTTGTCTGTTCAGTCGGCGCGTCCGGTTGCTGGAGCACCCGGCAGGTACCTTACAGAACGTGCACCAACTGTACTACACTCCATTTAGTGGGCCGCGCAGTCACACACATTGGGGTGGGTGTGGGACCTTGTGGGACTGGGATTCTCTGGACACAGTGTGGGTTACACGGTGGTGGGGTACAGCCGTGTGAGGCGTGTGGCAGTTGTATCTTTAGTCACATAGAGTTATAAGGTATTATAGAGTATAAGATATGTTACAGTAAAGGCCTTTCTATTTTACATTGTGTGTGTTCATTGTTTGGGTCCTGTGAGGAGCTCCTCCCACTACGTTGGGATCCCTCTCAGGTGGAGGCGCTGCACCAAGGTTGTAAGTATATCACCCTAGGCTCCCCGTGGCGGCGGCTTAGGCCCCTGTGAGCCAACAGGTAAAGGGCAGCACCAGTAGCCATCTTGTTTACGGGGAAACAGGGCTACATAACACTTAAAAGATTTTTTTAAAGAGCAGAACCTGCTGAGGCAGCGAAATACTAACATTTATCATATTTATCCTGATCAGTCCCTAAAAAACCTCCCTGAGAGCCTCGGTAACCACATTGGGACTCTATGGAATAGATTATATAGTCAGTTTAGTTTATATCAATGTCTGTTATTTCAGCGTTTAACGTATATAATGTGTTTATATTAACTAGCAGCCAATAAGTGGCTAATAGGGCTATTGGCCATTACTATGGGGGAGTGAGGCTTGTGGGGGAGCCCGTGTTGGGGGTAGGGGCCTCGGTAAGTGCCAGTGACATACCAAATAAGACATAAATGAACTCTAAAGGTTAATGGACATAGGTGGGAGTTCAAAGATTGATCCGCTTTTGAGATCTCATGAGTATCTGCAGAGATTTCTGAGGTTTTCTTAGGATCTTTAATATAAAAGGGTGTTGGAGACCCGGGTACAATATCCCACATTGTAGAGTCCCACCTATTCCTGAGCCACCATATGCCTTTTGTCACAGAATGCCGTGACGGTCGCCATGGTCTTGATCATCTTTACAAAAAATGCATCTTTAGAATGTTCCGTGGCTGGAACTTCACTGCATTTCAAACACTAACATTTCAGGGATGAGACCTCAAACTTTGATAACTCATAACTGGTGCCTGCTTCTTCTGCGATAAGGAGCTGCCTCTGTTACCAAATTGCTTTAAGACCACTTTGGCAGTGTGTGGGTTAGCGCGCAGCATCCATTGCTCCATGCCTGGATATGGCGACCTGCTGCTTTGCCATGTGTGTGCCTCTGCAGACACGCTGGAGGTCGTTCCGTGTAAGACGGCAGCTGGACCACAGGCAGAGTGCCGTGGCGTTTATCCACGCTTTGTGGAGGGGATGCAGCCAGCGACGGAGGTACAGGAGACACATTCAAGATATCACGCTGCTCCAGGCCCTGTGCAGAGGCTACTTGCAGCGACGGAGGTACGGGGGGGGGAGGGATGGGGACGGACATGGGGGGCAGTGGTTTTAAAGCAGTAATGTGCTCTTCTCACCGTGAAATCTAACCGCCTTCTCTCATTTTTAGCATTGCTGCGGTTTGCAGCAACCCCGCTCATTAAGAAAAAAAATTGAATTTTGTAAATATGAGTTGCCGAAAATTTGTCTCGTGGGGAGATTAAAATGGCTGCAATCCACTAAGAGTAGCATCTGTTGCATACACATATACATATACATATATATATATATATATATATATATATATATATATATATATATATATATATATACATAGATATATACATATATATATACATACATATATATAAAACAACTGTAAATATTACTGTATGTTCATTTGCATGTCTTAGACAGGTCTGCAACCCTTGCTGCAGTGGAAGCGCTGTATGCTGGGCGATAATGGGGAAAGACAGGGTTGCAGACCTGTCTAAGACATGCAAATGAACATACAGTAATATTTACAGTTGCTTTATGCTTTACTGTGGAGGGTTTTTGTCACTTTTTTTACCCACCATAACCTTAATAATAGTGGTGATTACCTAGTCTAGTCTCAAACCTGCTTAGCCATTAAGACCAACCTCACACTGATGATACCCATCAAGGTTGAAACATGTCTGTGAGTGGGTTTAATGGCTTTGCATCTCATCCCAGCCTCTGTCTAAAAGCTGTGTTTAAAACAGCATGCATTGGCTTGAGGATTTGCTTGTGTAATACGAGCTTGAGACAAAAGGTGGCACTGAGTGTTCATTTGCATGTCATTTCCCAGTATCCCTTGCTGCAGTGGAAGCGCTGTATGCTGGGCGACAATGGGGAAAGACAGGGTTGCAGACCTGTCTAAGACATGCAAATGAACATACAGTAATATTTACAGTTGCTGTATGCTTTACTGTGGAGGGTTTTTGTCACTTTTTTTTACCCACCATAACCTTAATAATAGTGGTGATTACATATATATATATATATATCTGTATGAATGTATATATAATAGTCTGATTTCTGATTAGCTAAGCTTGTTGACTACTGTACCTGTGTGTACTCCGATGTATCATCCACGATGTAACATTAATGAAAAGAAAGAAATGGCGGGTGAGCAATGTCCGCCACCATTCACCCACATTAAGAAGGCAGGTGTTGCCATGGTAACAGATTATGCCGGTGAAATATGGTAATAAACAGATGCAAACTCGGCAGAAAATCAAGATTTAGTTGAAATGAAACATTAGAGATTAACACGGCAGGAGCTGCCAAGGTGTCATTTTTTGTGACTTACTACCTGTGTTATGTTCTATGGGATGTTACACATTCGTCCATCAAGTTCAACCTACGCTAAATGTGGATGACAGATACTTTATCCTATAACCCTATTTACAGTATATTGATCCATAGAAAGGCAAACAAAAAACCCCAGTAAAATATCATCTAATGATATCTCATTAGGGGAAAAATAAGTCCATTCCTGACTCCAAGAATTGGCAATCACATTACTCCCTGGATCAACATCTTTCCCATGTATACTTATTTGGTATATCCCTGTATTTCCTTTCTAAAAAGATGTCCAACCTTTTTTTTACACATCTATTGTATCTGCCATCACAGTCTCCATGGGTAATGAATTCCACATTTTCAAAATTATCATATCCCCTCTTAGCTGCCTCTTTTCTAATGTAAAAAAATCGAATTTAGCTAGCCTCTCCTCATAAATCAGATTATTTGTCCCATGTATTAATTTGGTGGCTCTTCTCTGCACTTTCTCCAAATTATAATGTCTTTTCTAAGGACTGGTGCCTATAATTGTACTCCATATTTAAGGTGTGGTCTTACTAATGCTTTGTAAAGGGGCATAATTATGTTTACTTCCCTTAAATCCATTGGCCATTTATTGTAAGATAAGATCTTGTTTGCCTTTGCAGTTACTGCATGACTTTGGGCACTATTGCTGTACACTATTTTGTACATTAACCTCTTGTGTGGAACCGTATCAAAGCCTATGCAAAATCTAAGTAGATCACAATAATTTAGTATTTTCTATAAATACTTTTTAGTGTAATTTTCAATCCCCAATATAATAGTGGTTGGATGGTAATGTTAATATAATATCCGTCTTACCAGGTACAAGGAGATGGTGTCTGAGAAGAGGAGACAGGAAGCCCTTGAACGAGAAGAGGAGCATAAATGGAGACATGACAACTCTGATGGAATGCAGAAGGCAGAAGAAGAGGAGAAAGGAGGGAGAAGGCAGAACGAGGTGGGGCAGGGGGAAGCAGAGGTGATGCCCGAGGAGAATCCAGGGGAGAGCCTAGAGAGCAAGGAGAAGCTGACAGAGTAAGGACCTGCAGATATGTGGCATATCGGTCTGTGTGTACTTGTATCTGTATGATTCACTTATCAGAGAGAGTGACTGAGCATGGACTTCCCTTCCATCCATTGCCCATTTATTGTAAGATAAGATCTTGTTTGCCTTTGCAGTTACTGCATGACTTTGGGCACTATTGCCGTGTACAAGCACTCCTAAATCCTTCTCCATCAAGGATTCCCCCAATTTATCCCCATTTAATTTGCAAGTCTCCTGTTTATTCTTGTTTCTCAAATGCATAACCTTACATTTATCTGTATTAAACCTCATCTGCCATTTACCTGCCCAAGTTTCCAGTCTCCCCAAGTCCTTCTGGAGAGAAATTACATCCTGCTCTGATTCTACTACCTTACACAATTTAGTTTCATCAGCAAAGATTGAGACTTTGCTCTCGATGCCAACCTCAAGGTCATTAACAAACAAGTTAAAAAGCAGGGGTCCCAGTACCGATCCCTGAGGTACTCCACTCACGACTTTAGCCCAACCTGAAAAAGTTCCATTTACGACAACTCTATGTTGTGTATCCTTCAACCAGTTTTCAATCCAGGTGCAAATATTTTTAGAGTCCAATTTGCTTTATTTTGTACATTAACCTCTTGTGTGGAACCGTATCAAAGCCTATGCAAAATCTAAGTAGATCACAATAATTTAGTATTTTCTATAAATATTTTTAGTGTAATTTTCAATCCCCAATATAATAGTGGTTGGATGGTAATGTTAATATAATATCCGTCTTACCAGGTACAAGGATATGGTGTCTGAGAAGAGCAGACAGGAAGCCCTTGAACGAGAAGAGGAGCATAAATGGAGACATGACAACTCCGATGGAGTGCAGAAGGCAGAAGAAGAAGAGAAAGGAGGGAGAAGGCAGAATGAGGTGGGGCAGGGGGAAGCAGCGGTGATGCCCGAGGAGGAGAATCCAGGGGAGAGCCTAGAGAGCAAGGAGAAGCTGACAGAGTAAGGACCTGCAGATATGTGGCATATCGGTCTGTGTGTACTTGTATCTGTATGATTCACTTATCAGAGAGAGTGACTGAGCATGGACTTCCCTTCCATCCATTGCCCATTTATTGTAAGATAAGATCTTGTTTGCCTTTGCAGTTACTGCATGACTTTGGGCACTATTGCTGTGTACAAGCACTCCTAAATCCTTCTCCATCAAGGATTCCCCCAATTTATCCCCATTTAATTTAGCAAGTCTCCTGTTTATTCTTGTTTCTCAAATGCATAACCTTACATGTATCTGTATTAAACCTCATCTGCCATTTACCTGCCCAAGTTTCCAGTCTCCCCAAGTCCTTCTGGAGAGAAAGTACATCCTGCTCTGATTCTACTACCTTACACAATTTAGTATCATCAGCAAAGATTAAGACTTTGCTCTCGATGCCAACCTCAAGGTCATTAACAAACAAGTTAAAAAGCAGGGGTCCTAGTACCGATCCCTGAGGTACTCCACTCACGACTTTAGCCCAACCTGAAAAAGTTCCATTTACGACAACTCTATGTTGTGTATCCTTCAACCAGTTTTCAATCCAGGTACAAATATTTTTAGAGTCCAATTTGCTTTATTTTGTACATTAACCTCTTGTGTGGAACCGTATCAAAGCCTATGCAAAATCGAAGTAGATCACAATAATTTAGTATTTTCTATAAATACTTTTTAGTGTAATTTTCAATCCCCAATATAATAGTGGTTGGATGGTAATGTTAATATAATATCCGTCTTACCAGGTACAAGGAGATGGTGTCTGAGAAGAGCAAACAGGAAGCCCTTGAACGAGAAGAGGAGCATAAATGGAGACATGACAACTCCGATGGAGTGCAGAAAGCAGAAGAAGAGGAGAAAGGAGGGAGAAGGCAGAACGAGGTGGGGCAGGGGGAAGCAGAGGTGATGCCCGCGAAGGAGAATCCAGGGGAGAGCCTAGAGAGCAAGGAGAAGCTGACAGAGTAAGGACCTGCAGATATGTGGCATATCGGTCTGTGTGTACTTGTATCTGTATGATTCACTTATCAGAGAGAGTGACTGAGCATGGACTTCCCTTAAAACCATTGCCCATTTATTGTAAGATAAGATCTTGTTTGCCTTTGCAGTTACTGCATGACTTTGGGCACTATTGCTGTGTACAAGCACTCCTAAATCCTTCTCCATCAAGGATTCCCCCAATTTATCCCCATTTAATTTGCAAGTCTCCTGTTTATTCTTGTTTCTCAAATGCATAACCTTACATTTATCTGTATTAAACCTCATCTGCCATTTACCTGCCCAAGTTTCCAGTCTCCCCAAGTCCTTCTGGAGAGAAAGTACATCCTGCTCTGATTCTACTACCTTACACAATTTAGTTTCATCAGCAAAGATTGAGACTTTGCTCTCGATGCCAACCTCAAGGTCATTAACAAACAAGTTAAAAAGCAGGGGTCCCAGTACCGGTCCCTGAGGTACTCCACTCACGACTTTAGCCCAACCTGAAAAAGTTCCATTTACGACAACTCTATGTTGTGTATCCTTCAACCAGTTTTCAATCCAGGTGCAAATATTTTTAGAGTCCAATTTGCTTTATTTTGTACATTAACCTCTTGTGTGGAACCATATCAAAGCCTATGCAAAATCTAAGTAGATCACAATAATTTAGTATTTTCTATAAATATATTTAGTGTAATTTTCAATCCCCAATATAATAGTGGTTGGATGGTAATGTTAATATAATATCCGTCTTACCAGGTACAAGGATATGGTGTCTGAGAAGAGCAGACAGGAAGCCCTTGAACGAGAAGAGGAGCATAAATGGAGACATGACAACTCCGATGGAGTGCAGAAGGCAGAAGAAGAGGAGAAAGGAGGGAGAAGGCAGAATGAGGTGGGGCAGGGGGAAGCAGCGGTGATGCCCGAGGAGGAGAATCCAGGGGAGAGCCTAGAGAGCAAGGAGAAGCTGACAGAGTAAGGACCTGCAGATATGTGGCATATCGGTCTGTGTGTACTTGTATCTGTATGATTCACTTATCAGAGAGAGTGACTGAGCATGGACTTCCCTTCCATCCATTGCCCATTTATTGTAAGATAAGATCTTGTTTGCCTTTGCAGTTACTGCATGACTTTGGGCACTATTGCTGTGTACAAGCACTCCTAAATCCTTCTCCATCAAGGATTCCCCCAATTTATCCCCATTTAATTTAGCAAGTCTCCTGTTTATTCTTGTTTCTCAAATGCATAACCTTACATGTATCTGTATTAAACCTCATCTGCCATTTACCTGCCCAAGTTTCCAGTCTCCCCAAGTCCTTCTGGAGAGAAAGTACATCCTGCTCTGATTCTACTACCTTACACAATTTAGTATCATCAGCAAAGATTAAGACTTTGCTCTCGATGCCAACCTCAAGGTCATTAACAAACAAGTTAAAAAGCAGGGGTCCTAGTACCGATCCCTGAGGTACTCCACTCACGACTTTAGCCCAACCTGAAAAAGTTCCATTTACGACAACTCTATGTTGTGTATCCTTCAACCAGTTTTCAATCCAGGTACAAATATTTTTAGAGTCCAATTTGCTTTATTTTGTACATTAACCTCTCGTGTGGAACCGTATCAAAGCCTATGCAAAATCGAAGTAGATCACAATAATTTAGTATTTTCTATAAATACTTTTTAGTGTAATTTTCAATCCCCAATATAATAGTGGTTGGATGGTAATGTTAATATAATATCCGTCTTACCAGGTACAAGGAGATGGTGTCTGAGAAGAGCAAACAGGAAGCCCTTGAACGAGAAGAGGAGCATAAATGGAGACATGACAACTCCGATGGAGTGCAGAAAGCAGAAGAAGAGGAGAAAGGAGGGAGAAGGCAGAACGAGGTGGGGCAGGGGGAAGCAGAGGTGATGCCCGCGAAGGAGAATCCAGGGGAGAGCCTAGAGAGCAAGGAGAAGCTGACAGAGTAAGGACCTGCAGATATGTGGCATATCGGTCTGTGTGTACTTGTATCTGTATGATTCACTTATCAGAGAGAGTGACTGAGCATGGACTTCCCTTAAAACCATTGCCCATTTATTGTAAGATAAGATCTTGTTTGCCTTTGCAGTTACTGCATGACTTTGGGCACTATTGCTGTGTACAAGCACTCCTAAATCCTTCTCCATCAAGGATTCCCCCAATTTATCCCCATTTAATTTGCAAGTCTCCTGTTTATTCTTGTTTCTCAAATGCATAACCTTACATTTATCTGTATTAAACCTCATCTGCCATTTACCTGCCCAAGTTTCCAGTCTCCCCAAGTCCTTCTGGAGAGAAAGTACATCCTGCTCTGATTCTACTACCTTACACAATTTAGTATCATCAGCAAAGATTGAGACTTTGCTCTCGATGCCAACCTCAAGGTCATTAACAAACAAGTTAAAAAGCAGGGGTCCTAGTACCGATCCCTGAGGTACTCCACTCACGACTTTAGCCCAACCTGAAAAAGTTCCATTTACGACAACTCTATGTTGTGTATCCTTCAACCAGTTTTCAATCCAGGTGCAAATATTTTTAGAGTCCAATTTGCTTTATTTTGTACATTAACCTCTTGTGTGGAACCGTATCAAAGCCTATGCAAAATCTAAGTAGATCACAATAATTTAGTATTTTCTATAAATACTTTTTAGTGTAATTTTCAATCCCCAATATAATAGTGGTTGGATGGTAATGTTAATATAATATCCGTCTTACCAGGTACAAGGAGATGGTGTCTGAGAAGAGCAGTGTAAGGATGTGCTCACCACAAACGAGACGGGACCGCGGTGCTGAGGTGGGAAAGGTTAGAACGCCACCCACAGCCACGTGGGCACGTCTTGAGAGTAGATTGGTCTGGGGTTCTGGATCGGGGTAGGAGAGGTACGGTTGGTAGGAAGGCCGTTTGCCAAGTCCGGGGTTGGAGAGAGGGACGTTGTAGTTTACCGTAAGCCAGGATCGGGAAGCCAGAGGTGCGGAGAGTCGTGTAGCCGTATGCCGAGTTCAGGTTGCCAGAGGTACAGGAAGACGTAGCGGAAGCCGGTTCGGTTCACGAGGAAGTCTGCAAAGAGAACTAGGGAGGCAGAGAATGGTGAGAACAACTGGTTCTATGCTCAGCCAACGAGTCAGTGATTCTGCCAGGTATATATAGGAGAGAGGGTCCAATAGCAGTGCAGCAAGGTGGAGGTGTGTAGAAGGGCCAGGATACCGCAGGGATAGGTCCAGAATGAGTCCCATGGGAGGAGCCATAAAGCCCAGTAGTCTGAGTGCATTTGATTGCAGCAATGTTTTGATGCGCTGTACCTTTAAGGGGTTGAGGCGACGCCGTGTGGCCATGCCTCCGTATAGCGGGGTTTGCGTGCGCGTGACCGGGTGAAGCCGCCAGCCCGAGATTAGAAGTGCAGTCCTGGCGTGCGCGCGCGCGCCCACGTGAAGCAGTGACCGGCGCTCCGGTGAGGGAATGAGAGTGTGCTGCGGGGATCTCCGTCGGAGCTGTAGGTGAGTGAGGAGCACGCCGAGGGCGGCGTGACTCCCAAACCCTCACAGTACCCCCCCCTTCAGGGGCGACCTCCGGGCGTCCATGACATGGCTTGGAGGGATGCTTGCGATGGAAAGCCTGAACGAGGCGAGGCGCGTGGAGATCCCGGTGGGGAATCCAGGAACGTTCCTCAGGTCCAAAGCCCTTCCAGTGAACCAAATATTGTAACCCTCCTCTGGAGATCCTAGAATCCAGGATAAACTGAACCTCGTACTCCTCTTGACCTTGGACCAGAAGAGGAAGTGGAGATACCGTGGACTTAGAAAAGCGAGAACTCCGGAATGCAGGTTTAAGTAAGGAAACATGAAAGACTGAAGGAATCTTCAACGAGGGTGGAAGACGCAAACGATAAGCCACAGGATTAATCCTCTTGACCACAGGAAAAGGACCGAGAAACTTAGGTGCTAACTTCATGGTAGGAACCTTTAAACGAATGTTCCTGGAGGAAAGCCAAACACTGTCTCCTGGGACGAATTCTGGAACCGGGCGTCGAAGACGATCTGCCTGAAGTTTCTGTCTCCCAGTAGCCACCCTTAAGTTCTCCTGAGTCTTTGTCCATAAGTCCTTTAAGCGGGAGATGCGTTTATCAACTGCTGGTACTCCTGAGGTTATAGGAGAGAAGGGTAGGCGGGAAGGGTGAAAGCCACAATTTATGAAGAAGGGTGATTCTTGAGTGGAGTCATTGCGAAGGGAGTTAAGAGCAAACTCAGCCCAAGGAAGTAGATCTACCCAATCATCCTGAGTCTCGGCTATGAAACACCGAAGGTATTGTTCCAGGTTTTGGTTGGCCCTCTCCGTCTGCCCATTGGTCTGTGGGTGGTAACCCGAGGAAAAATGAAGTGAAATACCCATCCTCCGAGAAAAGGCTCTCCAAAATCTTGACACAAACTGGGGCCCACGATCAGAGACGATGGTTGCAGGTACTCCGTGAAGACGAAAAATCTCCTGGATAAAAATGTCCGCCAGCCTGGAGGAATTTGGAAGACCCCTTAAGGGAACAAGGTGAGTTTGTTTGGAAAAACGATCAATTACCACAAGGATGGTATTCTTTCCTTTGGAGTCTGGGAGCTCCACAATGAAATCCATAGAGATATGGTTCCAAGGACGGTCTGGAATAGGTAAGGGAAGAAGAAGGCCTGCAGGTCTAACCCGGGGTACTTTATTGCGAGCACAAGTGCCACATGCTTTGACGAACTCCTCCACATCCTTAGCCCTCTCAGGCCACCAGAAGGTACGTTGAACAAGGTCGTTGGTTTTCCGTATCCCTGGATGTCCTGCAGACTTAGAGGAATGGCACCACTCGAGAACCCTTTTGCGGTGTTGAGGCGCCGTGTAGAGTCTTCCCTCCGGAACCTTGAGCCCCATAGGAATCTGTGATTGCTCGGATTGAATCTTGCCCATAATATCAAACGAGTTGGCGGACAGGATACATCTAGAGGGAATAATTGTCTCTAGCTGCTCTTCAGACTTGTCTTCAGCAAGGAATTGTCGAGACAGAGCATCCGCCTTTAGATTCTTGGAGCCAGGGATGAAGGAGATGAGAAAATTAAATCGAGAAAAAAATAATGCCCAGCGGGCTTGTCGAGAGTTCAAACGACGTGCCCCTTCTAAGTAAAGAAGGTTCTTATGGTCTGTAAGAATGGTTATGGGTGTCTCAGTACCTTCTAAGAAGTGTCTCCACTCTTCTAGTGCCAATTTGATCGCCAAAAGCTCCCGGTTCCCGACATCGTAATTCCGTTCTGCGGCCGAAAATTTCTTCGAAAAGAAGGCACATGGATGCAGTTTAGCTAAGGGAGATGTCCTCTGTGACAAGACGGCTCCAGCCCCGATGTCCGATGCATCTACCTCCAAGGTAAATGGAAGTTTAGGATCCGGGTGGTTGAGGATGGGAGCTGACACAAAAGCCTTTTTTAGCAGATCAAATGCCCATATGGCGGTTTCAGACCATGATGAAGGATCTACACCTTTCTTAGTGAGAGCCGTTATGGGAGATACTGTAGAGGAAAAATTGCGAATGAAACGTCGGTAATAGTTTGCAAAACCCAGAAAGCGTTGCACGGCTTTGAGAGTGGTAGGACGAGGCCAGTCCAAAATAGCCTTAAGTTTCTCTGGATCCATGTTGAAACCGGAGTCAGAGATAACGTATCCCAAAAACGCCACCGATTTAGAGGTGGAACTGACATTTCTCCAATTTCGCAAAGAGATGGTTCTCCCGAAGGCGTAACAGCACTTGTTGAACATGGTTGATGTGTTCTTCAACGGATTTAGAAAAGATGAGGATGTCATCTAAGTAAACAATAAGAAATGTATTAAGGATGTCCCGAAAGATCTCGTTGACAAAATCCTGGAAAACTGCTGGTGCGTTGCACAAACCGAATGGCATAACCAGGTACTCGTAGTGGCCGTCATGGGTGTTAAAAGCAGTCTTCCACTCGTCCCCCTCTCGTATCCTTACTAAATTGTAAGCACCTCTCAGGTCCAGTTTAGAAAAGATAGTTGCTCCCTGGAGACGGTCGAAGAGTTCCGGAATCAAAGGCAGAGGGTATCGATTTTTGCGTGTGATATTATTCAAACCCCGGTAGTCGATGCATGGACGGAGAGAACCGTCCTTCTTCTTGACGAAGAAGAATCCTGCTCCGACCGGGGAGGAAGATTTTCTGATGAAACCCCTTTCTAAGTTCTCGGCAATATAAATGTTCATGGCTTTTGTCTCTGGAAGAGAGAGAGGGTAGGATCTTCCCCTGGGAAGAGGTGCTCCAGGAAGTAGGTCAATGGGACAATCAAAAGACCGGTGCGGTGGTAGTACCTCGGAACGTGCTTTATCGAATACGTCACGGAATTCCCAGTACACAGAAGGTAAGGAGTTAATCTTCTCAGATATGGTAGATACTCCACCGATCTTCTGGAAAACCCTGGTACATGTCTTGGCACAAGAAGGAGACCACTGCACAGGTTCCCGATCCGTCCAGTCGATGCGAGGATTATGAAGTTGGAGCCAAGGAAGACCCAAAATCAACTCAGCCGAGGGAGTGTGGATTACATCGAGAGTAATGATCTCCGTATGGACGTCGACGAACTGCAGTAGAAGAGGTACCGTCTGTAGTGTGATAAATGCCGGATTTAGAGGTCGACCGTCAATGGCCTCCAGACCTACAGGCGTCCTCCTGTTGATAAATGGAATATTGTTCTGTCTAGCAAAAGTCTCATCAATGAAATTACCTGCAGAACCGGAATCAATGAACGCCCGTGCCCGGGTGTGAAACCCCTCTCCAGACAGTATTATAGGCAAGACTATCCTGGTAGGAAGGATGTTTTGGACGATGGGAGAAAGGGTCAGTATTCCCAACGAAACTCTCCGGGATCTCATTGAGAGCTAGCGTTTTCCCGGTCTGTGGGGACACTGGGGTAAAACGTGAGTGGAATTGCCACAATACATACAAAGTCCGGCCGTGCGCCGACGTTGCTTCTCAGCAGAAGACAGCCTGTTGCCCCCCAACTGCATTGGTTCAGGAATGTCCCCGGAAGAAGGTGACGGAGCCACAAAGGTGGGAGCAAGACCTCTTGGAACCCGTTGACGGTAATGAGAACGTTCGTATCTCCGCTCCAGTAGGCGCTGATCCACACGGATAGCCAGAGCGATTAACTCCTCCAGGTTAGTAGGGCGATCTCGTGCGGCGAGCTCATCCTTTAGAGTTTCAGCCAGACCTTGCCAGAACGCAGAAGATAGAGCCTCGTTGTTCCAACCCGTCTCAGCAGCAAGAGTGCGGAACTCCACAGCATACAGGGCAACCGAACGATCTCCTTGAGTTATGTGGTGTAGAGCAGAAGCTGCCGTTAACTTCTGTGCTGGAGTATCGAAAACTCTTCGGAATTCCTCGACGAAAAGATCGATGTCCTGTGTGAGAGACCCCTGTTGTTCCCAGATGGGAGAGGCCCATGCCAGTGCCTGGTCGGTGAGAAGGGAGTAGATGTAGCCAACCCTGGAGACAGAAGACACAAAGCGAGAGGGGGAGAGACGAAATTGAACGAGACATTGGTTAATGAAACCCCGGCATCCTTGGGGATTTCCCGCGTAGTGTTTGGGAGGAGGAATACGTGGTTCTGGATTGAACGGAGGTATCGGGAAAGGATTCGCCGGTGCCACGGGTGGAGATTGGCGCGTGAGGACTCGAACTTGAAGAGTAAGGGCGTGGACGCTTTGCTGTAAAACATCCATTCGTTTATCAGATTGGTCCAGATAAGACTCTAATCTTGTAAAAAGAGCAGTATGGGCATTTAAAGTCCGCTCCACCTCAGCGGGGTCCATTTTTGGGGGGCTGAGCATAATGTAAGGATGTGCTCACCACAAACGAGACGGGACCGCGGTGCTGAGGTGGGAAAGGTTAGAACGCCACCCACAGCCACGTGGGCACGTCTTGAGAGTAGATTGGTCTGGGGTTCTGGATCGGGGTAGGAGAGGTACGGTTGGTAGGAAGGCCGTTTGCCAAGTCCGGGGTTGGAGAGAGGGACGTTGTAGTTTACCGTAAGCCAGGATCGGGAAGCCAGAGGTGCGGAGAGTCGTGTAGCCGTATGCCGAGTTCAGGTTGCCAGAGGTACAGGAAGACGTAGCGGAAGCCGGTTCGGTTCACGAGGAAGTCTGCAAAGAGAACTAGGGAGGCAGAGAATGGTGAGAACAACTGGTTCTATGCTCAGCCAACGAGTCAGTGATTCTGCCAGGTATATATAGGAGAGAGGGTCCAATAGCAGTGCAGCAAGGTGGAGGTGTGTAGAAGGGCCAGGATACCGCAGGGATAGGTCCAGAATGAGTCCCATGGGAGGAGCCATAAAGCCCAGTAGTCTGAGTGCATTTGATTGCAGCAATGTTTTGATGCGCTGTACCTTTAAGGGGTTGAGGCGACGCCGTGTGGCCATGCCTCCGTATAGCGGGGTTTGCGTGCGCGTGACCGGGTGAAGCCGCCAGCCCGAGATTAGAAGTGCAGTCCTGGCGTGCGCGCGCGCGCCCACGTGAAGCAGTGACCGGCGCTCCGGTGAGGGAATGAGAGTGTGCTGCGGGGATCTCCGTCGGAGCTGTAGGTGAGTGAGGAGCACGCCGAGGGCGGCGTGACTCCCAAACCCTCACAAGCAGACAGGAAGCCCTTGAACGAGAAGAGGAGCATAAATGGAGACATGACAACTCCGATGGAGTGCAGAAGGCAGAAGAAGAGGAGAAAGGAGGGAGAAGGCAGAACGAGGTGGGGCAGGGGGAAGCAGAGGTGATGCCCGAGAAGGAGAATCCAGGGGAGAGCCTAGAGAGCAAGGAGAAGCTGACAGAGTAAGGACCTGCAGATATGTGGCATATCGGTCTGTGTGTACTTATATCTGTATGATTCACTTATCAGAGAGAGTGACTGAGCATGGACTTCCCTTCCATCCATTGCCCATTTATTGTAAGATAAGATCTTGTTTGCCTTTGCAGTTACTGCATGACTTTGGGCACTATTGCTGTGTACAAGCACTCCTAAATCCTTCTCCATCAAGGATTCCCCCAATTTATCCCCATTTAATTTGCAAGTCTCCTGTTTATTCTTGTTTCTCAAATGCATAACCTTACATTTATCTGTATTAAACCTCATCTGCCATTTACCTGCCCAAGTTTCCAGTCTCCCCAAGTCCTTCTGGAGAGAAATTACATCCTGCTCTGATTCTACTACCTTACACAATTTAGTATCATCAGCAAAGATTAAGACTTTGCTCTCGATGCCAACCTCAAGGTCATTAACAAACAAGTTAAAAAGCAGGGGTCCTAGTACCGATCCCTGAGGTACTCCACTCACGACTTTAGCCCAACCTGAAAAAGTTCCATTTACGACAACTCTATGTTGTGTATCCTTCAACCAGTTTTCAATCCAGGTGCAAATATTTTTAGAGTCCAATTTGCTTTATTTTGTACATTAACCTCTTGTGTGGAACCGTATCAAAGCCTATGCAAAATCTAAGTAGATCACAATAATTTTGTATTTTCTATAAATACTTTTTAGTGTAATTTTCAATCCCCAATATAATAGTGGTTGGATGGTAATGTTAATATAATATCCGTCTTACCAGGTACAAGGAGATGGTGTCTGAGAAGAGCAGACAGGAAGCCCTTGAACGAGAAGAGGAGCATAAATGGAGACATGACAACTCCGATGGAGTGCAGAAGGCAGAAGAAGAGGAGAAAGGAGGGAGAAGGCAGAACGAGGTGGGGCAGGGGGAAGCAGAGGTGATGCCCGCGAAGGAGAATCCAGGGGAGAGCCTAGAGAGCAAGGAGAAGCTGACAGAGTAAGGACCTGCAGATATGTGGCATATCGGTCTGTGTGTACTTGTATCTGTATGATTCACTTATCAGAGAGAGTGACTGAGCATGGACTTCCCTTAAAACCATTGCCCATTTATTGTAAGATAAGATCTTGTTTGCCTTTGCAGTTACTGCATGACTTTGGGCACTATTGCTGTGTACAAGCACTCCTAAATCCTTCTCCATCAAGGATTCCCCCAATTTATCCCCATTTAATTTGCAAGTCTCCTGTTTATTCTTGTTTCTCAAATGCATAACCTTACATTTATCTGTATTAAACCTCATCTGCCATTTACCTGCCCAAGTTTCCAGTCTCCCCAAGTCCTTCTGGAGAGAAAGTACATCCTGCTCTGATTCTACTACCTTACACAATTTAGTATCATCAGCAAAGATTGAGACTTTGCTCTCGATGCCAACCTCAAGGTCATTAACAAACAAGTTAAAAAGCAGGGGTCCTAGTACCGATCCCTGAGGTACTCCACTCACGACTTTAGCCCAACCTGAAAAAGTTCCATTTACGACAACTCTATGTTGTGTATCCTTCAACCAGTTTTCAATCCAGGTGCAAATATTTTTAGAGTCCAATTTGCTTTATTTTGTACATTAACCTCTTGTGTGGAACCGTATCAAAGCCTATGCAAAATCTAAGTAGATCACAATAATTTAGTATTTTCTATAAATACTTTTTAGTGTAATTTTCAATCCCCAAATAATAGTGGTTGGATGGTAATGTTAATATAATATCCGTCTTACCAGGTACAAGGAGATGGTGTCTGAGAAGAGCAGACAGGAAGCCCTTGAACGAGAAGAGGAGCATAAATGGAGACATGACAACTCCGATGGAGTGCAGAAGGCAGAAGAAGAGGAGAAAGGAGGGAGAAGGCAGAACGAGGTGGGGCAGGGGGAAGCAGAGGTGATGCCCGAGAAGGAGTATCCAGGGGAGAGCCTAGAGAGCAAGGAGAAGCTGACAGAGTAAGGACCTGCAGATATGTGGCATATCGGTCTGTGTGTACTTGTATCTGTATGATTCACTTATCAGAGAGAGTGACTGAGCATGGACTTCCCTTCCATCCATTGCCCATTTATTGTAAGATAAGATCTTGTTTGCCTTTGCAGTTACTGCATGACTTTGGGCACTATTGCTGTGTACAAGCACTCCTAAATCCTTCTCCATCAAGGATTCCCCCAATTTATCCCCATTTAATTTGCAAGTCTCCTGTTTATTCTTGTTTCTCAAATGCATAACCTTACATTTATCTGTATTAAACCTCATCTGCCATTTACCTGCCCAAGTTTCCAGTCTCCCCAAGTCCTTCTGGAGAGAAATTACATCCTGCTCTGATTCTACTACCTTACACAATTTAGTATCATCAGCAAAGATTGCGACTTTGCTCTCGATGCCAACCTCAAGGTCATTAACAAACAAGTTAAAAAGCAGGGGTCCTAGTACCGATCCCTGAGGTACTCCACTCACGACTTTAGCTCGACCTGAAAAAGTTCCATTTACGACAACTCTATGTTGTGTATCCTTCAACCAGTTTTCAATCCAGGTGCAAATATTTTTAGAGTCCAATTTGCTTTATTTTGTACATTAACCTCTTGTGTGGAACCGTATCAAAGCCTATGCAAAATCTAAGTAGATCACAATAATTTAGAATTTTCTATAAATACATTTTAGTGTAATTTTCAATCCCCAATATAATAGTGGTTGGATGGTAATGTTAATATAATATCCGTCTTACCAGGTACAAGGAGATGGTGTCTGAGAAGAGCAGACAGGAAGCCCTTGAACGAGAAGAGGAGCATAAATGGAGACATGACAACTCCGATGGAGTGCAGAAGGCAGAAGAAGAGGAGAAAGGAGGGAGAAGGCAGAAAGAGGTGGGGCAGGGGGAAGCAGAGGTGATTCCCGAGAAGGAGAATCCAGGGGAGAGCCTAGAGAGCAAGGAGAAGCTGACAGAGTAAGGACCTGCAGATATGTGGCATATCGGTCTTTGTGTACTTGTATCTGTATGATTCACTTATCAGAGAGAGTGACTGAGCATGGACTTCCCTTCCATCCATTGCCCATTTATTGTAAGATAAGATCTTGTTTGCCTTTGCAGTTACTGCATGACTTTGGGCACTATTGCTGTGTACAAGCACTCCTAAATCCTTCTCCATCAAGGATTCCCCCAATTTATCCCCATTTAATTTGCAAGTCTCCTGTTTATTCTTGTTTCTCAAATGCATAACCTTACATTTATCTGTATTAAACCTCATCTGCCATTTACCTGCCCAAGTTTCCAGTCTCCCCAAGTCCTTCTGGAGAGAAAGTACATCCTGCTCTGATTCTACTACCTTACACAATTTAGTATCATCAGCAAAGATTAAGACTTTGCTCTCGATGCCAACCTCAAGGTCATTAACAAACAAGTTAAAAAGCAGGGGTCCTAGTACCGATCCCTGAGGTACTCCACTCACGACTTTAGCCCAACCTGAAAAAGTTCCATTTACGACAACTCTATGTTGTGTATCCTTCAACCAGTTTTCAATCCAGGTGCAAATATTTTTAGAGTCCAATTTGCTTTATTTTGTACATTAACCTCTTGTGTGGAACCGTATCAAAGCCTATGCAAAATCTAAGTAGATCACAATAATTTTGTATTTTCTATAAATACTTTTTAGTGTAATTTTCAATCCCCAATATAATAGTGGTTGGATGGTAATGTTAATATAATATCCGTCTTACCAGGTACAAGGAGATGGTGTCTGAGAAGAGCAGACAGGAAGCCCTTGAACGAGAAGAGGAGCATAAATGGAGACATGACAACTCCGATGGAGTGCAGAAGGCAGAAGAAGAGGAGAAAGGAGGGAGAAGGCAGAACGAGGTGGGGCAGGGGGAAGCAGAGGTGATGCCCGAGAAGGAGAATCCAGGGGAGAGCCTAGAGAGCAAGGAGAAGCTGACAGAGTAAGGACCTGCAGATATGTGGCATATCGGTCTGTGTGTACTTGTATCTGTATGATTCACTTATCAGAGAGAGTGACTGAGCATGGACTTCCCTTCCATCCATTGCCCAGTTATTGTAAGATAAGATCTTGTTTGCCTTTGCAGTTACTGCATGACTTTGGGCACTATTGCTGTGTACAAGCACTCCTAAATCCTTCTCCATCAAGGATTCCCCCAATTTATCCCCATTTAATTTGCAAGTCTCCTGTTTATTCTTGTTTCTCAAATGCATAACCTTACATTTATCTGTATTAAACCTCATCTGCCATTTACCTGCCCAAGTTTCCAGTCTCCCCAAGTCCTTCTGGAGAGAAAGTACATCCTGCTCTGATTCTACTACCTTACACAATTTAGTATCATCAGCAAAGATTAAGACTTTGCTCTCGATGCCAACCTCAAAGTCATTAACAAACAAGTTAAAAAGCAGGGGTCCTAGTACCGATCCCTGAGGTACTCCACTCACGACTTTAGCCCAACCTGAAAAAGTTCCATTTACGACAACTCTATGTTGTGTATCCTTCAACCAGTTTTCAATCCAGGTGCAAATATTTTTAGAGTCCAATTTGCTTTATTTTGTACATTAACCTCTTGTGTGGAACCGTATCAAAGCCTATGCAAAATCTAAGTAGATCACAATAATTTTGTATTTTCTATAAATACTTTTTAGTGTAATTTTCAATCCCCAATATAATAGTGGTTGGATGGTAATGTTAATATAATATCCGTCTTACCAGGTACAAGGAGATGGTGTCTGAGAAGAGCAGACAGGAAGCCCTTGAACGAGAAGAGGAGCATAAATGGAGACATGACAACTCCGATGGAGTGCAGAAGGCAGAAGAAGAGGAGAAAGGAGGGAGAAGGCAGAACGAGGTGGGGCAGGGGGAAGCAGAGGTGATGCCCGAGAAGGAGAATCCAGGGGAGAGCCTAGAGAGCAAGGAGAAGCTGACAGAGTAAGGACCTGCAGATATGTGGCATATCGGTCTGTGTGTACTTGTATCTGTATGATTCACTTATCAGAGAGAGTGACTGAGCATGGACTTCCCTTCCATCCATTGCCCATTTATTGTAAGATAAGATCTTGTTTGCCTTTGCAGTTACTGCATGACTTTGGGCACTATTGCTGTGTACAAGCACTCCTAAATCCTTCTCCATCAAGGATTCCCCTAATTTATCCCCATTTAATTTGCAAGTCTCCTGTTTATTCTTGTTTCTCAAATGCATAACCTTACATTTATCTGTATTAAACCTCATCTGCCATTTACACTGGCGACACACTTTATTCGAGCTCGGCTAGTCCCACGAATTCGGGTATACCCGGGTGTATTGAGGTTTGTGACTGTTTTCTGCCCGAGTGCATTGGGTTATTTTCCAGGCAGGGATTGAAGCATTTTATTCCCGCTGGCTGCAATACTGCACAGTATATATATATATACTGCATTACAATTCATGAATTTATGCCATCTGGTAGACACGCGAAGCATTGCAGCCTATTAAATCCTAATCATTATCATTTAACAGATCAGCCGCCCGTCAGCCAGGCATGAACCCAGGCTGGGAAGGCAAACGCAACGGGGCTTGTCAGAGGTGAGGAGCGGCGCATTCCAGGTATCTGCCAGGTACATACTGGGTATTTGCTCGAATAAAGTGTGTCGGTGCAGTATCTGCCCAAGTTTCCAGTCTCCCCAAGTCCTTCTGGAGAGAAATTACATCCTGCTCTGATTCTACTACCTTACACAATTTAGTATCATCAGCAAAGATTAAGACTTTGCTCTCGATGCCAACCTCAAGGTCATTAACAAACAAGTTAAAAAGCAGGGGTCCTAGTACCGATCCCTGAGGTACTCCACTCACGACTTTAGCCCAACCTGAAAAAGTTCCATTTACGACAACTCTATGTTGTGTATCCTTCAACCAGTTTTCAATCCAGGTGCAAATATTTTTAGAGTCCAATTTGCTTTATTTTGTACATTAACCTCTTGTGTGGAACCGTATCAAAGCCTATGCAAAATCTAAGTAGATCACAATAATTTTGTATTTTCTATAAATACTTTTTAGTGTAATTTTCAATCCCCAATATAGTAGTGGTTGGATGGTAATGTTAATATAATATCCGTCTTACCAGGTACAAGGAGATGGTGTCTGAGAAGAGCAGACAGGAAGCCCTTGAACGAGAAGAGGAGCATAAATGGAGACATGACAACTCCGATGGAGTGCAGAAGGCAGAAAAAGAGGAGAAAGGAGGGAGAAGGCAGAACGAGGTGGGGCAGGGGGAAGCAGAGGTGATGCCCGAGAAGGAGAATCCAGGGGAGAGCCTAGAGAGCAAGGAGAAGCTGACAGAGTAAGGACCTGCAGATATGTGGCATATCGGTCTGTGTGTACTTGTATCTGTATGATTCACTTATCAGAGAGAGTGACTGAGCATGGACTTCCCTTCCATCCATTGCCCATTTATTGTAAGATAAGATCTTGTTTGCCTTTGCAGTTACTGCATGACTTTGGGCACTATTGCTGTGTACAAGCACTCCTAAATCCTTCTCCATCAAGGATTCCCCCAATTTATCCCCATTTAATTTGCAAGTCTCCTGTTTATTCTTGTTTCTCAAATGCATAACCTTACATTTATCTGTATTAAACCTCATCTGCCATTTACCTGCCCAAGTTTCCAGTCTCCCCAAGTCCTTCTGGAGAGAAATTACATCCTGCTCTGATTCTACTACCTTACACAATTTAGTATCATCAGCAAAGATTAAGACTTTGCTCTCGATGCCAACCTCAAGGTCATTAACAAACAAGTTAAAAAGCAGGGGTCCTAGTACCGATCCCTGAGGTACTCCACTCACGACTTTAGCCCAACCTGAAAAAGTTCCATTTACGACAACTCTATGTTGTGTATCCTTCAACCAGTTTTCAATCCAAGTGCAAATATTTTTAGAGTCCAATTTGCTTTATTTTGTACATTAACCTCTTGTGTGGAACCGTATCAAAGCCTATGCAAAATCTAAGTAGATCACAATAATTTAGTATTTTCTATAAATACTTTTTAGTGTAATTTTCAATCCCCAATATAATAGTGGTTGGATGGTAATGTTAATATAATATCCGTCTTACCAGGTACAAGGAGATGGTGTCTGAGAAGAGCAGACAGGAAGCCCTTGAACGAGAAGAGGAGCATAAATGGAGACATGACAACTCCGATGGAGTGCAGAAGGCAGAAGAAGAGGAGAAAGGAGGGAGAAGGCAGAACGAGGTGGGGCAGGGGGAAGCAGAGGTGATGCCCGAGAAGGAGAATCCAGGGGAGAGCCTAGAGAGCAAGGAGAAGCTGACAGAGTAAGGACCTGCAGATATGTGGCATATCGGTCTGTGTGTACTTGTATCTGTATGATTCACTTATCAGAGAGAGTGACTGAGCATGGACTTCCCTTCCATCCATTGCCCAGTTATTGTAAGATAAGATCTTGTTTGCCTTTGCAGTTACTGCATGACTTTGGGCACTATTGCTGTGTACAAGCACTCCTAAATCCTTCTCCATCAAGGATTCCCCCAATTTATCCCCATTTAATTTGCAAGTCTCCTGTTTATTCTTGTTTCTCAAATGCATAACCTTACATTTATCTGTATTAAACCTCATCTGCCATTTACCTGCCCAAGTTTCCAGTCTCCCCAAGTCCTTCTGGAGAGAAATTACATCCTGCTCTGATTCTACTACCTTACACAATTTAGTATCATCAGCAAAGATTAAGACTTTGCTCTCGATGCCAACCTCAAGGTCATTAACAAACAAGTTAAAAAGCAGGGGTCCTAGTACCGATCCCTGAGGTACTCCACTCACGACTTTAGCCCAACCTGAAAAAGTTCCATTTACGACAACTCTATGTTGTGTATCCTTCAACCAGTTTTCAATCCAGGTGCAAATATTTTTAGAGTCCAATTTGCTTTATTTTGTACATTAACCTCTTGTGTGGAACCGTATCAAAGCCTATGCAAAATCTAAGTAGATCACAATAATTTTGTATTTTCTATAAATACTTTTTAGTGTAATTTTCAATCCCCAATATAATAGTGGTTGGATGTTAATGTTAATATAATATCCGTCTTACTAGGTACAAGGAGATGGTGTCTGAAAAGAGCAGACAGGAAGCCCTTGAACGAGAAGAGGAGCATAAATGGAGACATGACAACTCCGATGGAGTGCAGAAGGCAGAAGAAGAGGAGAAAGGAGGGAGAAGGCAGAACGAGGTGGGGCAGGGGGAAGCAGAGGTGATGCCCGAGAAGGAGAATCCAGGGGAGAGCCTAGAGAGCAAGGAGAAGCTGACAGAGTAAGGACCTGCAGATATGTGGCATATCGGTCTGTGTGTACTTGTATCTGTATGATTCACTTATCAGAGAGAGTGACTGAGCATGGACTTCCCTTCCATCCATTGCCCATTTATTGTAAGATAAGATCTTGTTTGCCTTTGCAGTTACTGCATGACTTTGGGCACTATTGCTGTGTACAAGCACTCCTAAATCCTTCTCCATCAAGGATTCCCCCAATTTATCCCCATTTAATTTGCAAGTCTCCTGTTTATTCTTGTTTCTCAAATGCATAACCTTACATTTATCTGTATTAAACCTCATCTGCCATTTACCTGCCCAAGTTTCCAGTCTCCCCAAGTCCTTCTGGAGAGAAAGTACATCCTGCTCTGATTCTACTACCTTACACAATTTAGTATCATCAGCAAAGATTAAGACTTTGCTCTCGATGCCAACCTCAAGGTCATTAACAAACAAGTTAAAAAGCAGGGGTCCTAGTACCGATCCCTGAGGTACTCCACTCACGACTTTAGCCCAACCTGAAAAAGTTCCATTTACGACAACTCTATGTTGTGTATCCTTCAACCAGTTTTCAATCCAGGTGCAAATATTTTTAGAGTCCAATTTGCTTTATTTTGTACATTAACCTCTTGTGTGGAACCGTATCAAAGCCTATGCAAAATCTAAGTAGATCACAATAATTTAGTATTTTCTATAAATACTTTTTAGTGTAATTTTCAATCCCCAATATAATAGTGGTTGGATGGTAATGTTAATATAATATCCGTCTTACCAGGTACAAGGAGATGGTGTCTGAGAAGAGCAGACAGGAAGCCCTTGAACGAGAAGAGGAGCATAAATGGAGACATGACAACTCCGATGGAGTGCAGAAGGCAGAAGAAGAGGAGAAAGGAGGGAGAAGGCAGAACGAGGTGGGGCAGGGGGAAGCAGAGGTGATGCCCGAGAAGGAGAATCCAGGGGAGAGCCTAGAGAGCAAGGAGAAGCTGACAGAGTAAGGACCTGCAGATATGTGGCATATCGGTCTGTGTGTACTTGTATCTGTATGATTCACTTATCAGAGAGAGTGACTGAGCATGGACTTCCCTTCCATCCATTGCCCATTTATTGTAAGATAAGATCTTGTTTGCCTTTGCAGTTACTGCATGACTTTGGGCACTATTGCTGTGTACAAGCACTCCTAAATCCTTCTCCATCAAGGATTCCCCCAATTTATCCCCATTTAATTTGCAAGTCTCCTGTTTATTCTTGTTTCTCAAATGCATAACCTTACATTTATCTGTATTATACCTCATCTGCCATTTACCTGCCCAAGTTTCCAGTCTCCCCAAGTCCTTCTGGAGAGAAATTACATCCTGCTCTGATTCTACTACCTTACACAATTTAGTATCATCAGCAAAGATTAAGACTTTGCTCTCGATGCCAACCTCAAGGTCATTAACAAACAAGTTAAAAAGCAGGGGTCCTAGTACCGATCCCTGAGGTACTCCACTCACGACTTTAGCCCAACCTGAAAAAGTTCCATTTACGACAACTCTATGTTGTGTATCCTTCAACCAGTTTTCAATCCAGGTGCAAATATTTTTAGAGTCCAATTTGCTTTATTTTGTACATTAACCTCTTGTGTGGAACCGTATCAAAGCCTATGCAAAATCTAAGTAGATCACAATAATTTAGTATTTTCTATAAATACTTTTTAGTGTAATTTTCAATCCCCAATATAATAGTGGTTGGATGGTAATGTTAATATAATATCCGTCTTACCAGGTACAAGGAGATGGTGTCTGAGAAGAGCAGACAGGAAGCCCTTGAACGAGAAGAGGAGCATAAATGGAGACATGACAACTCCGATGGAGTGCAGAAGGCAGAAGAAGAGGAGAAAGGAGGGAGAAGGCAGAACGAGGTGGGGCAGGGGGAAGCAGAGGTGATGCCCGAGAAGGAGAATCCAGGGGAGAGCCTAGAGAGCAAGGAGAAGCTGACAGAGTAAGGACCTGCAGATATGTGGCATATCGGTCTGTGTGTACTTGTATCTGTATGATTCACTTATCAGAGAGAGTGACTGAGCATGGACTTCCCTTCCATCCATTGCCCATTTATTGTAAGATAAGATCTTGTTTGCCTTTGCAGTTACTGCATGACTTTGGGCACTATTGCTGTGTACAAGCACTCCTAAATCCTTCTCCATCAAGGATTCCCCCAATTTATCCCCATTTAATTTGCAAGTCTCCTGTTTATTCTTGTTTCTCAAATGCATAACCTTACATTTATCTGTATTAAACCTCATCTGCCATTTACCTGCCCAAGTTTCCAGTCTCCCCAAGTCCTTCTGGAGAGAAATTACATCCTGCTCTGATTCTACTACCTTACACAATTTAGTATCATCAGCAAAGATTAAGACTTTGCTCTCGATGCCAACCTCAAGGTCATTAACAAACAAGTTAAAAAGCAGGGGTCCTAGTACCGATCCCTGAGGTACTCCACTCACGACTTTAGCCCAACCTGAAAAAGTTCCATTTACGACAACTCTATGTTGTGTATCCTTCAACCAGTTTTCAATCCAGGTGCAAATATTTTTAGAGTCCAATTTGCTTTATTTTGTACATTAACCTCTTGTGTGGAACCGTATCAAAGCCTATGCAAAATCTAAGTAGATCACAATAATTTTGTATTTTCTATAAATACTTTTTAGTGTAATTTTCAATCCCCAATATAATAGTGGTTGGATGTTAATGTTAATATAATATCCGTCTTACTAGGTACAAGGAGATGGTGTCTGAAAAGAGCAGACAGGAAGCCCTTGAACGAGAAGAGGAGCATAAATGGAGACATGACAACTCCGATGGAGTGCAGAAGGCAGAAGAAGAGGAGAAAGGAGGGAGAAGGCAGAACGAGGTGGGGCAGGGGGAAGCAGAGGTGATGCCCGAGAAGGAGAATCCAGGGGAGAGCCTAGAGAGCAAGGAGAAGCTGACAGAGTAAGGACCTGCAGATATGTGGCATATCGGTCTGTGTGTACTTGTATCTGTATGATTCACTTATCAGAGAGAGTGACTGAGCATGGACTTCCCTTCCATCCATTGCCCATTTATTGTAAGATAAGATCTTGTTTGCCTTTGCAGTTACTGCATGACTTTGGGCACTATTGCTGTGTACAAGCACTCCTAAATCCTTCTCCATCAAGGATTCCCCCAATTTATCCCCATTTAATTTGCAAGTCTCCTGTTTATTCTTGTTTCTCAAATGCATAACCTTACATTTATCTGTATTAAACCTCATCTGCCATTTACCTGCCCAAGTTTCCAGTCTCCCCAAGTCCTTCTGGAGAGAAAGTACATCCTGCTCTGATTCTACTACCTTACACAATTTAGTATCATCAGCAAAGATTAAGACTTTGCTCTCGATGCCAACCTCAAGGTCATTAACAAACAAGTTAAAAAGCAGGGGTCCTAGTACCGATCCCTGAGGTACTCCACTCACGACTTTAGCCCAACCTGAAAAAGTTCCATTTACGACAACTCTATGTTGTGTATCCTTCAACCAGTTTTCAATCCAGGTGCAAATATTTTTAGAGTCCAATTTGCTTTATTTTGTACATTAACCTCTTGTGTGGAACCGTATCAAAGCCTATGCAAAATCTAAGTAGATCACAATAATTTAGTATTTTCTATAAATACTTTTTAGTGTAATTTTCAATCCCCAATATAATAGTGGTTGGATGGTAATGTTAATATAATATCCGTCTTACCAGGTACAAGGAGATGGTGTCTGAGAAGAGCAGACAGGAAGCCCTTGAACGAGAAGAGGAGCATAAATGGAGACATGACAACTCCGATGGAGTGCAGAAGGCAGAAGAAGAGGAGAAAGGAGGGAGAAGGCAGAACGAGGTGGGGCAGGGGGAAGCAGAGGTGATGCCCGAGAAGGAGAATCCAGGGGAGAGCCTAGAGAGCAAGGAGAAGCTGACAGAGTAAGAACCTGCAGATATGTGGCATATCGGTCTGTGTGTACTTGTATCTGTATGATTCACTTATCAGAGAGAGTGACTGAGCATGGACTTCCCTTCCATCCATTGCCCATTTATTGTAAAATAAGATCTTGTTTGCCTTTGCAGTTACTGCATGACTTTGGGCACTATTGCTGTGTACAAGCACTCCTAAATCCTTCTCCATCAAGGATTCCCCCAATTTATCCCCATTTAATTTGCAAGTCTCCTGTTTATTCTTGTTTCTCAAATGCATAACCTTACATTTATCTGTATTAAACCTCATCTGCCATTTACCTGCCCAAGTTTCCAGTCTCCCCAAGTCCTTCTGGAGAGAAATTACATCCTGCTCTGATTCTACTACCTTACACAATTTAGTATCATCAGCAAAGATTAAGACTTTGCTCTCGATGCCAACCTCAAGGTCATTAACAAACAAGTTAAAAAGCAGGGGTCCTAGTACCGATCCCTGAGGTACTCCACTCACGACTTTAGCCCAACCTGAAAAAGTTCCATTTACGACAACTCTATGTTGTGTATCCTTCAACCAGTTTTCAATCCAGGTGCAAATATTTTTAGAGTCCAATTTGCTTTATTTTGTACATTAACCTCTTGTGTGGAACCGTATCAAAGCCTATGCAAAATCTAAGTAGATCACAATAATTTTATATTTTCTATAAATACTTTTTAGTGTAATTTTCAATCCCCAATATAATAGTGGTTGGATGGTAATGTTAATATAATATCCGTCTTACCAGGTACAAGGAGATGGTGTCTGAGAAGAGCAGACAGGAAGCCCTTGAACGAGAAGAGGAGCATAAATGGAGACATGACAACTCCGATGGAGTGCAGAAGGCAGAAGAAGAGGAGAAAGGAGGGAGAAGGCAGAACGAGGTGGGGCAGGGGGAAGCAGAGGTGATGCCCGAGAAGGAGAATCCAGGGGAGAGCCTAGAGAGCAAGGAGAAGCTGACAGAGTAAGGACCTGCAGATATGTGGCATATCGGTCTGTGTGTACTTGTATCTGTATGATTCACTTATCAGAGAGAGTGACTGAGCATGGACTTCCCTTCCATCCATTGCCCATTTATTGTAAGATAAGATCTTGTTTGCCTTTGCAGTTACTGCATGACTTTGGGCACTATTGCTGTGTACAAGCACTCCTAAATCCTTCTCCATCAAGGATTCCCCCAATTTATCCCCATTTAATTTGCAAGTCTCCTGTTTATTCTTGTTTCTCAAATGCATAACCTTACATTTATCTGTATTAAACCTCATCTGCCATTTACCTGCCCAAGTTTCCAGTCTCCCCAAGTCCTTCTGGAGAGAAATTACATCCTGCTCTGATTCTACTACCTTACACAATTTAGTATCATCAGCAAAGATTAAGACTTTGCTCTCGATGCCAACCTCAAGGTCATTAACAAACAAGTTAAAAAGCAGGGGTCCTAGTACCGATCCCTGAGGTACTCCACTCACGACTTTAGCCCAACCTGAAAAAGTTCCATTTACGACAACTCTATGTTGTGTATCCTTCAACCAGTTTTCAATCCAGGTGCAAATATTTTTAGAGTCCAATTTGCTTTATTTTGTACATTAACCTCTTGTGTGGAACCGTATCAAAGCCTATGCAAAATCTAAGTAGATCACAATAATTTAGTATTTTCTATAAATACTTTTTAGTGTAATTTTCAATCCCCAATATAATAGTGGTTGGATGGTAATGTTAATATAATATCCGTCTTACCAGGTACAAGGAGATGGTGTCTGAGAAGAGCAGACAGGAAGCCCTTGAACGAGAAGAGGAGCATAAATGGAGACATGACAACTCCGATGGAGTGCAGAAGGCAGAAGAAGAGGAGAAAGGAGGGAGAAGGCAGAACGAGGTGGGGCAGGGGGAAGCAGAGGTGATGCCCGAGAAGGAGAATCCAGGGGAGAGCCTAGAGAGCAAGGAGAAGCTGACAGAGTAAGGACCTGCAGATATGTGGCATATCGGTCTGTGTGTACTTGTATCTGTATGATTCACTTATCAGAGAGAGTGACTGAGCATGGACTTCCCTTCCATCCATTGCCCATTTATTGTAAGATAAGATCTTGTTTGCCTTTGCAGTTACTGCATGACTTTGGGCACTATTGCTGTGTACAAGCACTCCTAAATCCTTCTCCATCAAGGATTCCCCCAATTTATCCCCATTTAATTTGCAAGTCTCCTGTTTATTCTTGTTTCTCAAATGCATAACCTTACATTTATCTGTATTAAACCTCATCTGCCATTTACCTGCCCAAGTTTCCAGTCTCCCCAAGTCCTTCTGGAGAGAAAGTACATCCTGCTCTGATTCTACTACCTTACACAATTTAGTATCATCAGCAAAGATTAAGACTTTGCTCTCGATGCCAACCTCAAGGTCATTAACAAACAAGTTAAAAAGCAGGGGTCCTAGTACCGATCCCTGAGGTACTCCACTCACGACTTTAGCCCAACCTGAAAAAGTTCCATTTACGACAACTCTATGTTGTGTATCCTTCAACCAGTTTTCAATCCAGGTGCAAATATTTTTAGAGTCCAATTTGCTTTATTTTGTACATTAACCTCTTGTGTGGAACCGTATCAAAGCCTATGCAAAATCTAAGTAGATCACAATAATTAAGTATTTTCTATAAATACTTTTTAGTGTAATTTTCAATCCCCAATATAATAGTGGTTGGATGGTAATGTTAATATAATATCCGTCTTACCAGGTACAAGGAGATGGTGTCTGAGAAGAGCAGACAGGAAGCCCTTGAACGAGAAGAGGAGCATAAATGGAGACATGACAACTCCGATGGAGTGCAGAAGGCAGAAGAAGAGGAGAAAGGAGGGAGAAGGCAGAACGAGGTGGGGCAGGGGGAAGCAGAGGTGATGCCCGAGAAGGAGAATCCAGGGGAGAGCCTAGAGAGCAAGGAGAAGCTGACAGAGTAAGGACCTGCAGATATGTGGCATATCGGTCTGTGTGTACTTGTATCTGTATGATTCACTTATCAGAGAGAGTGACTGAGCATGGACTTCCCTTCCATCCATTGCCCATTTATTGTAAGATAAGATCTTGTTTGCCTTTGCAGTTACTGCATGACTTTGGGCACTATTGCTGTGTACAAGCACTCCTAAATCCTTCTCCATCAAGGATTCCCCCAATTTATCCCCATTTAATTTGCAAGTCTCCTGTTTATTCTTGTTTCTCAAATGCATAACCTTACATTTATCTGTATTAAACCTCATCTGCCATTTACCTGCCCAAGTTTCCAGTCTCCCCAAGTCCTTCTGGAGAGAAATTACATCCTGCTCTGATTCTACTACCTTACACAATTTAGTATCATCAGCAAAGATTAAGACTTTGCTCTCGATGCCAACCTCAAGGTCATTAACAAACAAGTTAAAAAGCAGGGGTCCTAGTACCGATCCCTGAGGTACTCCACTCACGACTTTAGCCCAACCTGAAAAAGTTCCATTTACGACAACTCTATGTTGTGTATCCTTCAACCAGTTTTCAATCCAGGTGCAAATATTTTTAGAGTCCAATTTGCTTTATTTTGTACATTAACCTCTTGTGTGGAACCGTATCAAAGCCTATGCAAAATCTAAGTAGATCACAATAATTTTGTATTTTCTATAAATACTTTTTAGTGTAATTTTCAATCCCCAATATAATAGTGGTTGGATGGTAATGTTAATATAATATCCGTCTTACTAGGTACAAGGAGATGGTGTCTGAGAAGAGCAGACAGGAAGCCCTTGAACGAGAAGAGGAGCATAAATGGAGACATGACAACTCCGATGGAGTGCAGAAGGCAGAAGAAGAGGAGAAAGGAGGGAGAAGGCAGAACGAGGTGGGGCAGGGGGAAGCAGAGGTGATGCCCGAGAAGGAGAATCCAGGGGAGAGCCTAGAGAGCAAGGAGAAGCTGACAGAGTAAGGACCTGCAGATATGTGGCATATCGGTCTGTGTGTACTTGTATCTGTATGATTCACTTATCAGAGAGAGTGACTGAGCATGGACTTCCCTTCCATCCATTGCCCATTTATTGTAAGATAAGATCTTGTTTGCCTTTGCAGTTACTGCATGACTTTGGGCACTATTGCTGTGTACAAGCACTCCTAAATCCTTCTCCATCAAGGATTCCCCCAATTTATCCCCATTTAATTTGCAAGTCTCCTGTTTATTCTTGTTTCTCAAATGCATAACCTTACATTTATCTGTATTAAACCTCATCTGCCATTTACCTGCCCAAGTTTCCTGTCTCCCCAAGTCCTTCTGGAGAGAAATTACATCCTGCTCTGATTCTACTACCTTACACAATTTAGTATCATCAGCAAAGATTAAGACTTTGCTCTCGATGCCAACCTCAAGGTCATTAACAAACAAGTTAAAAAGCAGGGGTCCCAGTACCGATCCCTGAGGTACTCCACTCACGACTTTAGCCCAACCTGAAAAAGTTCCATTTACGACAACTCTATGTTGTGTATCCTTCAACCAGTTTTCAATCCAGGTGCAAATATTTTTAGAGTCCAATTTGCTTTATTTTGTACATTAACCTCTTGTGTGGAACCGTATCAAAGCCTATGCAAAATCTAAGTAGATCACAATAATTTTGTATTTTCTATAAATACTTTTTAGTGTAATTTTCAATCCCCAATATAATAGTGGTTGGATGGTAATGTTAATATAATATCCGTCTTACTAGGTACAAGGAGATGGTGTCTGAGAAGAGCAGACAGGAAGCCCTTGAACGAGAAGAGGAGCATAAATGGAGACATGACAACTCCGATGGAGTGCAGAAGGCAGAAGAAGAGGAGAAAGGAGGGAGAAGGCAGAACGAGGTGGGGCAGGGGGAAGCAGAGGTGATGCCCGAGAAGGAGAATCCAGGGGAGAGCCTAGAGAGCAAGGAGAAGCTGACAGAGTAAGGACCTGCAGATATGTGGCATATCGGTCTGTGTGTACTTGTATCTGTATGATTCACTTATCAGAGAGAGTGACTGAGCATGGACTTCCCTTCCATCCATTGCCCATTTATTGTAAGATAAGATCTTGTTTGCCTTTGCAGTTACTGCATGACTTTGGGCACTATTGCTGTGTACAAGCACTCCTAAATCCTTCTCCATCAAGGATTCCCCCAATTTATCCCCATTTAATTTGCAAGTCTCCTGTTTATTCTTGTTTCTCAAATGCATAACCTTACATTTATCTGTATTAAACCTCATCTGCCATTTACCTGCCCAAGTTTCCAGTCTCCCCAAGTCCTTCTGGAGAGAAAGTACATCCTGCTCTGATTCTACTACCTTACACAATTTAGTATCATCAGCAAAGATTAAGACTTTGCTCTCGATGCCAACCTCAAGGTCATTAACAAACAAGTTAAAAAGCAGGGGTCCTAGTACCGATCCCTGAGGTACTCCACTCACGACTTTAGCCCAACCTGAAAAAGTTCCATTTACGACAACTCTATGTTGTGTATCCTTCAACCAGTTTTCAATCCAGGTGCAAATATTTTTAGAGTCCAATTTGCTTTATTTTGTTCATTAACCTCTTGTGTGGAACCGTATCAAAGCCTATGCAAAATCTAAGTAGATCACAATAATTAAGTATTTTCTATAAATACTTTTTAGTGTAATTTTCAATCCCCAATATAATAGTGGTTGGATGGTAATGTTAATATAATATCCGTCTTACCAGGTACAAGGAGATGGTGTCTGAGAAGAGCAGACAGGAAGCCCTTGAACGAGAAGAGGAGCATAAATGGAGACATGACAACTCCGATGGAGTGCAGAAGGCAGAAGAAGAGGAGAAAGGAGGGAGAAGGCAGAACGAGGTGGGGCAGGGGGAAGCAGAGGTGATGCCCGAGAAGGAGAATCCAGGGGAGAGCCTAGAGAGCAAGGAGAAGCTGACAGAGTAAGGACCTGCAGATATGTGGCATATCGGTCTGTGTGTACTTGTATCTGTATGATTCACTTATCAGAGAGAGTGACTGAGCATGGACTTCCCTTCCATCCATTGCCCATTTATTGTAAGATAAGATCTTGTTTGCCTTTGCAGTTACTGCATGACTTTGGGCACTATTGCTGTGTACAAGCACTCCTAAATCCTTCTCCATCAAGGATTCCCCCAATTTATCCCCATTTAATTTGCAAGTCTCCTGTTTATTCTTGTTTCTCAAATGCATAACCTTACATTTATCTGTATTAAACCTCATCTGCCATTTACCTGCCCAAGTTTCCAGTCTCCCCAAGTCCTTCTGGAGAGAAATTACATCCTGCTCTGATTCTACTACCTTACACAATTTAGTATCATCAGCAAAGATTAAGACTTTGCTCTCGATGCCAACCTCAAGGTCATTAACAAACAAGTTAAAAAGCAGGGGTCCTAGTACCGATCCCTGAGGTAATCCACTCACGACTTTAGCCCAACCTGAAAAAGTTCCATTTACGACAACTCTATGTTGTGTATCCTTCAACCAGTTTTCAATCCAGGTGCAAATATTTTTAGAGTCCAATTTGCTTTATTTTGTACATTAACCTCTTGTGTGGAACCGTATCAAAGCCTATGCAAAATCTAAGTAGATCACAATAATTTAGTATTTTCTATAAATACTTTTTAGTGTAATTTTCAATCCCCAATATAATAGTGGTTGGATGGTAATGTTAATATAATATCCGTCTTACCAGGTACAAGGAGATGGTGTCTGAGAAGAGCAGACAGGAAGCCCTTGAACGAGAAGAGGAGCATAAATGGAGACATGACAACTCCGATGGAGTGCAGAAGGCAGAAGAAGAGGAGAAAGGAGGGAGAAGGCAGAACGAGGTGGGGCAGGGGGAAGCAGAGGTGATGCCCGAGAAGGAGAATCCAGGGGAGAGCCTAGAGAGCAAGGAGAAGCTGACAGAGTAAGGACCTGCAGATATGTGGCATATCGGTCTGTGTGTACTTGTATCTGTATGATTCACTTATCAGAGAGAGTGACTGAGCATGGACTTCCCTTCCATCCATTGCCCATTTATTGTAAGATAAGATCTTGTTTGCCTTTGCAGTTACTGCATGACTTTGGGCACTATTGCTGTGTACAAGCACTCCTAAATCCTTCTCCATCAAGGATTCCCCCAATTTATCCCCATTTAATTTGCAAGTCTCCTGTTTATTCTTGTTTCTCAAATGCATAACCTTACATTTATCTGTATTAAACCTCATCTGCCATTTACCTGCCCAAGTTTCCAGTCTCCCCAAGTCCTTCTGGAGAGAAATTACATCTTGCTCTGATTCTACTACCTTACACAATTTAGTATCATCAGCAAAGATTAAGACTTTGCTCTCGATGCCAACCTCAAGGTCATTAACAAACAAGTTAAAAAGCAGGGGTCCCAGTACCGATCCCTGAGGTACTCCACTCACGACTTTAGCCCAACCTGAAAAAGTTCCATTTACGACAACTCTATGTTGTGTATCCTTCAACCAGTTTTCAATCCAGGTGCAAATATTTTTAGAGTCCAATTTGCTTTATTTTGTACATTAACCTCTTGTGTTGAACCGTATCAAAGCCTATGCAAAATCTAAGTAGATCACAATAATTTTGTATTTTCTATAAATACTTTTTAGTGTAATTTTCAATCCCCAATATAATAGTGGTTGGATGGTAATGTTAATATAATATCCGTCTTACTAGGTACAAGGAGATGGTGTCTGAGAAGAGCAGACAGGAAGCCCTTGAACGAGAAGAGGAGCATAAATGGAGACATGACAACTCCGATGGTGTGCAGAAGGCAGAAGAAGAGGAGAAAGGAGGGAGAAGGCAGAACGAGGTGGGGCAGGGGGAAGCAGAGGTGATGCCTGAGAAGGAGAATCCAGGGGAGAGCCTAGAGAGCAAGGAGAAGCTGACAGAGTAAGGACCTGCAGATATGTGGCATATCGGTCTGTGTGTACTTGTATCTGTATGATTCACTTATCAGAGAGAGTGACTGAGCATGGACTTCCCTTCCATCCATTGCCCATTTATTGTAAGATAAGATCTTGTTTGCCTTTGCAGTTACTGCATGACTTTGGGCACTATTGCTGTGTACAAGCACTCCTAAATCCTTCTCCATCAAGGATTCCCCCAATTTATCCCCATTTAATTTGCAAGTCTCCTGTTTATTCTTGTTTCTCAAATGCATAACCTTACATTTATCTGTATTAAACCTCATCTGCCATTTACCTGCCCAAGTTTCCAGTCTCCCCAAGTCCTTCTGGAGAGAAAGTACATCCTGCTCTGATTCTACTACCTTACACAATTTAGTATCATCAGCAAAGATTAAGACTTTGCTCTCGATGCCAACCTCAAGGTCATTAACAAACAAGTTAAAAAGCAGGGGTCCTAGTACCGATCCCTGAGGTACTCCACTCACGACTTTAGCCCAACCTGAAAAAGTTCCATTTACGACAACTCTATGTTGTGTATCCTTCAACCAGTTTTCAATCCAGGTGCAAATATTTTTAGAGTCCAATTTGCTTTATTTTGTACATTAACCTCTTGTGTGGAACCGTATCAAAGCCTATGCAAAATCTAAGTAGATCACAATAATTAAGTATTTTCTATAAATACTTTTTAGTGTAATTTTCAATCCCCAATATAATAGTGGTTGGATGGTAATGTTAATATAATATCCGTCTTACCAGGTACAAGGAGATGGTGTCTGAGAAGAGCAGACAGGAAGCCCTTGAACGAGAAGAGGAGCATAAATGGAGACATGACAACTCCGATGGAGTGCAGAAGGCAGAAGAAGAGGAGAAAGGAGGGAGAAGGCAGAACGAGGTGGGGCAGGGGGAAGCAGAGGTGATGCCCGAGAAGGAGAATCCAGGGGAGAGCCTAGAGAGCAAGGAGAAGCTGACAGAGTAAGGACCTGCAGATATGTGGCATATCGGTCTGTGTGTACTTGTATCTGTATGATTCACTTATCAGAGAGAGTGACTGAGCATGGACTTCCCTTCCATCCATTGCCCATTTATTGTAAGATAAGATCTTGTTTGCCTTTGCAGTTACTGCATGACTTTGGGCACTATTGCTGTGTACAAGCACTCCTAAATCCTTCTCCATCAAGGATTCCCCCAATTTATCCCCATTTAATTTGCAAGTCTCCTGTTTATTCTTGTTTCTCAAATGCATAACCTTACATTTATCTGTATTAAACCTCATCTGCCATTTACCTGCCCAAGTTTCCAGTCTCCCCAAGTCCTTCTGGAGAGAAATTACATCCTGCTCTGATTCTACTACCTTACACAATTTAGTATCATCAGCAAAGATTAAGACTTTGCTCTCGATGCCAACCTCAAGGTCATTAACAAACAAGTTAAAAAGCAGGGGTCCTAGTACCGATCCCTGAGGTACTCCACTCACGACTTTAGCCCAACCTGAAAAAGTTCCATTTACGACAACTCTATGTTGTGTATCCTTCAACCAGTTTTCAATCCAGGTGCAAATATTTTTAGAGTCCAATTTGCTTTATTTTGTACATTAACCTCTTGTGTGGAACCGTATCAAAGCCTATGCAAAATCTAAGTAGATCACAATAATTTTGTATTTTCTATAAATACTTTTTAGTGTAATTTTCAATCCCCAATATAATAGTGGTTGGATGGTAATGTTAATATAATATCCGTCTTACTAGGTACAAGGAGATGGTGTCTGAGAAGAGCAGACAGGAAGCCCTTGAACGAGAAGAGGAGCATAAATGGAGACATGACAACTCCGATGGAGTGCAGAAGGCAGAAGAAGAGGAGAAAGGAGGGAGAAGGCAGAACGAGGTGGGGCAGGGGGAAGCAGAGGTGATGCCCGAGAAGGAGAATCCAGGGGAGAGCCTAGAGAGCAAGGAGAAGCTGACAGAGTAAGGACCTGCAGATATGTGGCATATCGGTCTGTGTGTACTTGTATCTGTATGATTCACTTATCAGAGAGAGTGACTGAGCATGGACTTCCCTTCCATCCATTGCCCATTTATTGTAAGATAAGATCTTGTTTGCCTTTGCAGTTACTGCATGACTTTGGGCACTATTGCTGTGTACAAGCACTCCTAAATCCTTCTCCATCAAGGATTCCCCCAATTTATCCCCATTTAATTTGCAAGTCTCCTGTTTATTCTTGTTTCAAAAATGCATAACCTTACATTTATCTGTATTAAACCTCATCTGCCATTTACCTGCCCAAGTTTCCAGTCTCCCCAAGTCCTTCTGGAGAGAAAGTACATCCTGCTCTGATTCTACTACCTTACACAATTTAGTATCATCAGCAAAGATTAAGACTTTGCTCTCGATGCCAACCTCAAGGTCATTAACAAACAAGTTAAAAAGCAGGGGTCCTAGTACCGATCCCTGAGGTACTCCACTCACGACTTTAGCCCAACCTGAAAAAGTTCCATTTACGACAACTCTATGTTGTGTATCCTTCAACCAGTTTTCAATCCAGGTGCAAATATTTTTAGAGTCCAATTTGCTTTATTTTGTACATTAACCTCTTGTGTGGAACCGTATCAAAGCCTATGCAAAATCTAAGTAGATCACAATAATTAAGTATTTTCTATAAATACTTTTTAGTGTAATTTTCAATCCCCAATATAATAGTGGTTGGATGGTAATGTTAATATAATATCCGTCTTACCAGGTACAAGGAGATGGTGTCTGAGAAGAGCAGACAGGAAGCCCTTGAACGAGAAGAGGAGCATAAATGGAGACATGACAACTCCGATGGAGTGCAGAAGGCAGAAGAAGAGGAGAAAGGAGGGAGAAGGCAGAACGAGGTGGGGCAGGGGGAAGCAGAGGTGATGCCCGAGAAGGAGAATCCAGGGGAGAGCCTAGAGAGCAAGGAGAAGCTGACAGAGTAAGGACCTGCAGATATGTGGCATATCGGTCTGTGTGTACTTGTATCTGTATGATTCACTTATCAGAGAGAGTGACTGAGCATGGACTTCCCTTCCATCCATTGCCCATTTATTGTAAGATAAGATCTTGTTTGCCTTTGCAGTTACTGCATGACTTTGGGCACTATTGCTTTGTACAAGCACTCCTAAATCCTTCTCCATCAAGGATTCCCCCAATTTATCCCCATTTAATTTGCAAGTCTCCTGTTTATTCTTGTTTCTCAAATGCATAACCTTACATTTATCTGTATTAAACCTCATCTGCCATTTACCTGCCCAAGTTTCCAGTCTCCCCAAGTCCTTCTGGAGAGAAATTACATCCTGCTCTGATTCTACTACCTTACACAATTTAGTATCATCAGCAAAGATTAAGACTTTGCTCTCGATGCCAACCTCAAGGTCATTAACAAACAAGTTAAAAAGCAGGGGTCCTAGTACCGATCCCTGAGGTACTCCACTCACGACTTTAGCCCAACCTGAAAAAGTTCCATTTACGACAACTCTATGTTGTGTATCCTTCAACCAGTTTTCAATCCAGGTGCAAATATTTTTAGAGTCCAATTTGCTTTATTTTGTACATTAACCTCTTGTGTGGAACCGTATCAAAGCCTATGCAAAATCTAAGTAGATCACAATAATTTTGTATTTTCTATAAATACTTTTTAGTGTAATTTTCAATCCCCAATATAATAGTGGTTGGATGGTAATGTTAATATAATATCCGTCTTACTAGGTACAAGGAGATGGTGTCTGAGAAGAGCAGACAGGAAGCCCTTGAACGAGAAGAGGAGCATAAATGGAGACATGACAACTCCGATGGAGTGCAGAAGGCAGAAGAAGAGGAGAAAGGAGGGAGAAGGCAGAACGAGGTGGGGCAGGGGGAAGCAGAGGTGATGCCCGAGAAGGAGAATCCAGGGGAGAGCCTAGAGAGCAAGGAGAAGCTGACAGAGTAAGGACCTGCAGATATGTGGCATATCGGTCTGTGTGTACTTGTATCTGTATGATTCACTTATCAGAGAGAGTGACTGAGCATGGACTTCCCTTCCATCCATTGCCCATTTATTGTAAGATAAGATCTTGTTTGCCTTTGCAGTTACTGCATGACTTTGGGCACTATTGCTGTGTACAAGCACTCCTAAATCCTTCTCCATCAAGGATTCCCCCAATTTATCCCCATTTAATTTGCAAGTCTCCTGTTTATTCTTGTTTCTCAAATGCATAACCTTACATTTATCTGTATTAAACCTCATCTGCCATTTACCTGCCCAAGTTTCCAGTCTCCCCAAGTCCTTCTGGAGAGAAATTACATCCTGCTCTGATTCTACTACCTTACACAATTTAGTATCATCAGCAAAGATTAAGACTTTGCTCTCGATGCCAACCTCAAGGTCATTAACAAACAAGTTAAAAAGCAGGGGTCCCAGTACCGATCCCTGAGGTACTCCACTCACGACTTTAGCCCAACCTGAAAAAGTTCCATTTACGACAACTCTATGTTGTGTATCCTTCAACCAGTTTTCAATCCAGGTGCAAATATTTTTAGAGTCCAATTTGCTTTATTTTGTACATTAACCTCTTGTGTGGAACCGTATCAAAGCCTATGCAAAATCTAAGTAGATCACAATAATTTTGTATTTTCTATAAATACTTTTTAGTGTAATTTTCAATCCCCAATATAATAGTGGTTGGATGGTAATGTTAATATAATATCCGTCTTACTAGGTACAAGGAGATGGTGTCTGAGAAGAGCAGACAGGAAGCCCTTGAACGAGAAGAGGAGCATAAATGGAGACATGACAACTCCGATGGAGTGCAGAAGGCAGAAGAAGAGGAGAAAGGAGGGAGAAGGCAGAACGAGGTGGGGCAGGGGGAAGCAGAGGTGATGCCCGAGAAGGAGAATCCAGGGGAGAGCCTAGAGAGCAAGGAGAAGCTGACAGAGTAAGGACCTGCAGATATGTGGCATATCGGTCTGTGTGTACTTGTATCTGTATGATTCACTTATCAGAGAGAGTGACTGAGCATGGACTTCCCTTCCATCCATTGCCCATTTATTGTAAGATAAGATCTTGTTTGCCTTTGCAGTTACTGCATGACTTTGGGCACTATTGCTGTGTACAAGCACTCCTAAATCCTTCTCCATCAAGGATTCCCCCAATTTATCCCCATTTAATTTGCAAGTCTCCTGTTTATTCTTGTTTCTCAAATGCATAACCTTACATTTATCTGTATTAAACCTCATCTGCCATTTACCTGCCCAAGTTTCCAGTCTCCCCAAGTCCTTCTGGAGAGAAATTACATCCTGCTCTGATTCTACTACCTTACACAATTTAGTATCATCAGCAAAGATTAAGACTTTGCTCTCGATGCCAACCTCAAGGTCATTAACAAACAAGTTAAAAAGCAGGGGTCCCAGTACCGATCCCTGAGGTACTCCACTCACGACTTTATCCCAACCTGAAAAAGTTCCATTTACGACAACTCTATGTTGTGTATCCTTCAACCAGTTTTCAATCCAGGTGCAAATATTTTTAGAGTCCAATTTGCTTTATTTTGTACATTAACCTCTTGTGTGGAACCGTATCAAAGCCTATGCAAAATCTAAGTAGATCACAATAATTAAGTATTTTCTATAAATACTTTTTAGTGTAATTTTCAATCCCCAATATAATAGTGGTTGGATGGTAATGTTAATATAATATCCGTCTTACCAGGTACAAGGAGATGGTGTCTGAGAAGAGCAGACAGGAAGCCCTTGAACGAGAAGAGGAGCATAAATGGAGACATGACAACTCCGATGGAGTGCAGAAGGCAGAAGAAGAGGAGAAAGGAGGGAGAAGGCAGAACGAGGTGGGGCAGGGGGAAGCAGAGGTGATGCCCGAGAAGGAGAATCCAGGGGAGAGCCTAGAGAGCAAGGAGAAGCTGACAGAGTAAGGACCTGCAGATATGTGGCATATCGGTCTGTGTGTACTTGTATCTGTATGATTCACTTATCAGAGAGAGTGACTGAGCATGGACTTCCCTTCCATCCATTGCCCATTTATTGTAAGATAAGATCTTGTTTGCCTTTGCAGTTACTGCATGACTTTGGGCACTATTGCTGTGTACAAGCACTCCTAAATCCTTCTCCATCAAGGATTCCCCCAATTTATCCCCATTTAATTTGCAAGTCTCCTGTTTATTCTTGTTTCTCAAATGCATAACCTTACATTTATCTGTATTAAACCTCATCTGCCATTTACCTGACCAAGTTTCCAGTCTCCCCAAGTCCTTCTGGAGAGAAATTACATCCTGCTCTGATTCTACTACCTTACACAATTTAGTATCATCAGCAAAGATTAAGACTTTGCTCTCGATGCCAACCTCAAGGTCATTAACAAACAAGTTAAAAAGCAGGGGTCCTAGTACCGATCCCTGAGGTACTCCACTCATGACTTTAGCCCAACCTGAAAAAGTTCCATTTACGACAACTCTATGTTGTGTTTCCTTCAACCAGTTTTCAATCCAGGTGCAAATATTTTTAGAGTCCAATTTGCTTTATTTTGTACATTAACCTCTTGTGTGGAACCGTATCAAAGCCTATGCAAAATCTAAGAAGATCACAATAATTTTGTATTTTCTATAAATACTTTTTAGTGTAATTTTCAATCCCCAATATAATAGTGGTTGAATGGTAATGTTAATATAATATCCGTCTTACCAGGTACAAGGAGGTGGTGTCTGAGAAGAGCAGACAGGAAGCCCTTGAATGAGAAGAGGAGCATAAATGGAGACATGACAACTCCGATGGAGTGCAGAAGGCAGAAGAAGAGGAGAAAGGAGGGAGAAGGCAGAACGAGGTGGGGCAGGGGGAAGCAGAGGTGATGCCCGAGAAGGAGAATCCAGGGGAGAGCCTAGAGAGCAAGGAGAAGCTGACAGAGTAAGGACCTGCAGATATGTGGCATATCGGTCTGTGTGTACTTGTATCTGTATGATTCACTTATCAGAGAGAGTGACTGAGCATGGACTTCCCTTCCATCCATTGCCCATTTATTGTAAGATAAGATCTTGTTTGCCTTTGCAGTTACTGCATGACTTTGGGCACTATTGCTGTGTACAAGCACTCCTAAATCCTTCTCCATCAAGGATTCCCCCAATTTATCCCCATTTAATTTGCAAGTCTCCTGTTTATTCTTGTTTCTCAAATGCATAACCTTACATTTATCTGTATTAAACCTCATCTGCCATTTACCTGCCCAAGTTTCCAGTCTCCCCAAATCCTTCTGGAGAGAAATTACATCCTGCTCTGATTCTACTACCTTACACAATTTAGTATCATCAGCAAAGATTAAGACTTTGCTCTCGATGCCAACCTCAAGGTCATTAACAAACAAGTTAAAAAGCAGGGGTCCCAGTACCGATCCCTGAGGTACTCCACTCACGACTTTAGCCCAACCTGAAAAAGTTCCATTTACGACAACTCTATGTTGTGTATCCTTCAACCAGTTTTCAATCCAGGTGCAAATATTTTTAGAGTCCAATTTGCTTTATTTTGTACATTAACCTCTTGTGTGGAACCGTATCAAAGCCTATGCAAAATCTAAGTAGATCACAATAATTTTGTATTTTCTATAAATACTTTTTAGTGTAATTTTCAATCCCCAATATAATAGTGATTGGATGGTAATGTTAATATAATATCCGTCTTACCAGGTACAAGGAGATGGTGTCTGAGAAGAGCAGACAGGAAGCCCTTGAACGAGAAGAGGAGCATTAATGGAGACATGACAACTCCGATGGAGTGCAGAAAGCAAAAGAAGAGGAGAAAGGAGGGAGAAGGCAGAACGAGGTGGGGCAGGGGGAAGCAGAGGTGATGCCCGAGAAGGAGAATCCAGGGGAGAGCCTAGAGAGCAAGGAGAAGCTGACAGAGTAAGGACCTGCAGATATGTGGCATATCGGTCTGTGTGTACTTGTATCTGTATGATTCACTTATCAGAGAGAGTGACTGAGCATGGACTTCCCTTCCATCCATTGCCCATTTATTGTAAGATAAGATCTTGTTTGCCTTTGCAGTTACTGCATGACTTTGGGCACTATTGCTGTGTACAAGCACTCCTAAATCCTTCTCCATCAAGGATTCCCCCAATTTATCCCCATTTAATTTGCAAGTCTCCTGTTTATTCTTGTTTCTCAAATGCATAACCTTACATTTATCTGTATTAAACCTCATCTGCCATTTACCTGCCCAAGTTTCCAGTCTCCCCAAGTCCTTCTGGAGAGAAATTACATCCTGCTCTGATTCTACTACCTTACACAATTTAGTATCATCAGCAAAGATTGAGACTTTGCTCTCGATGCCAACCTCAAGGTCATTAACAAACAAGTTAAAAAGCAGGGGTCCCAGTACCGATCCCTGAGGTACTCCACTCACGACTTTAGCCCAACCTGAAAAAGTTCCATTTATGACAACTCTATGTTGTGTATCCTTCAACCAGTTTTCAATCCAGGTGCAAATATTTTTAGAGTCCAATTTGCTTTATTTTGTACATTAACCTCTTGTGTGGAACCGTATCAAAGCCTATGCAAAATCTAAGTAGATCACAATAATTTTGTATTTTCTATAAATACTTTTTAGTGTAATTTTCAATCCCCAATATAATAGTGGTTGGATGGTAATGTTAATATAATATCCGTCTTACCAGGTACAAGGAGATGGTGTCTGAGAAGAGCAGACAGGAAGCCCTTGAACGAGAAGAGGAGCATAAATGGAGACATGACAACTCCGATGGAGTGCAGAAGGCAGAAGAAGAGGAGAAAGGAGGGAGAAGGCAGAACGAGGTGGGGCAGGGGGAAGCAGAGGTGATGCCCGAGAAGGAGAATCCAGGGGAGAGCCTAGAGAGCAAGGAGAAGCTGACAGAGTAAGGACCTGCAGATATGTGGCATATCGGTCTGTGTGTACTTGTATCTGTATGATTCACTTATCAGAGAGAGTGACTGAGCATGGACTTCCCTTCCATCCATTGCCCATTTATTGTAAGATAAGATCTTGTTTGCCTTTGCAGTTACTGCATGACTTTGGGCACTATTGCTGTGTACAAGCACTCCTAAATCCTTCTCCATCAAGGATTCCCCCAATTTATCCCCATTTAATTTGCAAGTCTCCTGTTTATTCTTGTTTCTCAAATGCATAACCTTACATTTATCTGTATTAAACCTCATCTGCCATTTACCTGCCCAAGTTTCCAGTCTCCCCAAGTCCTTCTGGAGAGAAATTACATCCTGCTCTGATTCTACTACCTTACACAATTTAGTATCATCAGCAAAGATTAAGACTTTGCTCTCGATGCCAACCTCAAGGTCATTAACAAACAAGTTAAAAAGCAGGGGTCCTAGTACCGATCCCTGAGGTACTCCACTCACGACTTTAGCCCAACCTGAAAAAGTTCCATTTACGACAACTCTATGTTGTGTATCCTTCAACCAGTTTTCAATCCAGGTGCAAATATTTTTAGAGTCCAATTTGCTTTATTTTGTACATTAACCTCTTGTGTGGAACCGTATCAAAGCCTATGCAAAATCTAAGTAGATCACAATAATTTTGTATTTTCTATAAATACTTTTTAGTGTAATTTTCAATCCCCAATATAATAGTGATTGGATGGTAATGTTAATATAATATCCGTCTTACCAGGTACAAGGAGATGGTGTCTGAGAAGAGCAGACAGGAAGCCCTTGAACGAGAAGAGGAGCATAAATGGAGACATGACAACTCCGATGGAGTGCAGAAGGCAAAAGAAGAGGAGAAAGGAGGGAGAAGGCAGAACGAGGTGGGGCAGGGGGAAGCAGAGGTGATGCCCGAGAAGGAGAATCCAGGGGAGAGCCTAGAGAGCAAGGAGAAGCTGACAGAGTAAGGACCTGCAGATATGTGGCATATCGGTCTGTGTGTACTTGTATCTGTATGATTCACTTATCAGAGAGAGTGACTGAGCATGGACTTCCCTTCCATCCATTGCCCATTTATTGTAAGATAAGATCTTGTTTGCCTTTGCAGTTACTGCATGACTTTGGGCACTATTGCTGTGTACAAGCACTCCTAAATCCTTCTCCATCAAGGATTCCCCCAATTTATCCCCATTTAATTTGCAAGTCTCCTGTTTATTCTTGTTTCTCAAATGCATAACCTTACATTTATCTGTATTAAACCTCATCTGCCATTTACCTGCCCAAGTTTCCAGTCTCCCCAAGTCCTTCTGGAGAGAAATTACATCCTGCTCTGATTCTACTACCTTACACAATTTAGTATCATCAGCAAAGATTAAGACTTTGCTCTCGATGCCAACCTCAAGGTCATTAACAAACAAGTTAAAAAGCAGGGGTCCTAGTACCGATCCCTGAGGTACTCCACTCACGACTTTAGCCCAACCTGAAAAAGTTCCATTTACGACAACTCTATGTTGTGTATCCTTCAACCAGTTTTCAATCCAGGTGCAAATATTTTTAGAGTCCAATTTGCTTTATTTTGTACATTAACCTCTTGTGTGGAACCGTATCAAAGCCTATGCAAAATCTAAGTAGATCACAATAATTTTGTATTTTCTATAAATACTTTTTAGTGTAATTTTCAATCCCCAATATAATAGTGGTTGGATGGTAATGTTAATATAATATCCGTCTTACCAGGTACAAGGAGATGGTGTCTGAGAAGAGCAGACAGGAAGCCCTTGAACGAGAAGAGGAGCATAAATGGAGACATGACAACTCCGATGGAGTGCAGAAGGCAGAAGAAGAGGAGAAAGGAGGGAGAAGGCAGAACGAGGTGGGGCAGGGGGAAGCAAAGGTGATGCCCGAGAAGGAGAATCCAGGGGAGAGCCTAGAGAGCAAGGAGAAGCTGACAGAGTAAGGACCTGCAGATATGTGGCATATCGGTCTGTGTGTACTTGTATCTGTATGATTCACTTATCAGAGAGAGTGACTGAGCATGGACTTCCCTTACATCCATTGCCCATTTATTGTAAGAAAAGATCTTGTTTGCCTTTGCTGTTACTGCATGACTTTGGGCACTATTGCTGTGTACAAGCACTCCTAAATCCTTCTCCATCAAGGATTCCCCCAATTTATCCCCATTTAATTTGCAAGTCTCCTGTTCATTCTTGTTTCTCAAATGCATAACCTTACATTTATCTGTATTAAACCTCATCTGCCATTTACCTGCCCAAGTTTCCAGTCTCCCCAAGTCCTTCTGGAGAGAAATTACATCCTGCTCTGATTCTACTACCTTACACAATTTAGTATCATCAGCAAAGATTAAGACTTTGCTCTCGATGCCAACCTCAAGGTCATTAACAAACAAGTTAAAAAGCAGGGGTTCTAGTACCGATCCCTGAGGTACTCCACTCACGACTTTAGCCCAACCTGAAAAAGTTCCATTTACGACAACTCTATGTTGTGTATCCTTCAACCAGTTTTCAATCCAGGTGCAAATATTTGTAGAGTCCAATTTGCTTTTAACCTCTTGTGTGGAACCGTATCAAAGCCTATGCAAAATCTAAGTAGATCACAATAATTTAGTATTTTCTATAAATACTTTTTAGTGTAATTTTCAATCCCCAATATAATAGTGGTTGGATGGTAATGTTAATATAATATCCGTCTTACCAGGTACAAGGAGATGGTGTCTGAGAAGAGCAGACAGGAAGCCCTTGAACGAGAAGAGGAGCATAAATGGAGACATGACAACTCCGATGGAGTGCAGAAGGCAGAAGAAGAGGAGAAAGGAGGGAGAAGGCAGAACGAGGTGGGGCAGGGGGAAGCAGCGGTGATGCCCGAGGAGGAGAATCCAGGGGAGAGCCTAGAGAGCAAGGAGAAGCTGACAGAGTAAGGACCTGCAGATATGTGGCATATCGGTCTGTGTGTACTTGTATCTGTATGATTCACTTATCAGAGAGAGAGGCTGAGCATGGACTGGTCATGTCTGCGATATGTTTCCTGTATAGTAATATATATTTTTCCTTACTAAAGGAATGTATATTTATTTATAATACATACACCTTCAAAATGCAGAAGTATGTATATGAATTTGTACATGCATACAAATATATGTGTGTGTGTGTGTCTGTGTATGCATACAAATAGGGGGTATATATACACATCTGTGCAAGGGGGTTGAAATACATGGATGAGGGGGGGGGGGTTGGAAATACAAGCAGGGTGTGTGTATATATGTGTGTTGTTTCACCTTCCAGGCACAAACTCCAGAGGAACCCGTCCAAGATCAGCGAAGCCAGCACCATCCAGAGCCCCTGCGACTTGGCGGGAGGGAGGAAGGTACATAGGGAGGGGGAGGGAGGAAGTTATATCAGGGGGAAGGGAGGGAGGAAGGTACATCAGGGGGGAGGGAGGGAAGAGTGTGAGCTGTGTGACGTGTCAAACCCTCTTGCAGCGCTCACATGTTACACCCCCCATTCTCTCACCCCATCCTCAACCGCAACCCGCTTCTGTCTCACCCTCCCTTCTCATTCGCCCCCTTTCTCTCTCGCCCCACCCTTTTCTCTCCCCCCCACCCTCCCTTCTCTTTTGCCCCGGCCTTCTCTCTCGCCCCGACCTTCTCAATCCTCTTGGGTAACAGAGGGAACACCTCTTTGTTGCCGTGGTAACACTGATCCCTCCCTCAGAACCTGGGAAACCATCACTTCGGGGTGCACGTGGGGGACCTGATCAGTGAGACGTCCTCGGTGCCCGTTGTCATGGAGATGCTCTTAGAGTACCTGGAGATGTACGGCCTGCACACGGAGGGCATCTACCGGAAGTGTGGGGCAGCCAATCGCATGCGAGAGCTCAAACAGTCCCTGGAGAACGGTGCGCTGGGATTGTGAGGGAACCGGGGGAGGCACACATTTAGGCTGAGATTATACCATCTCCGACGGGGCGGCAGCGTGATCTGGTGATGTCATCCTGTCGATGCCGCCAAGCGGCATGTTGAACTGCAGGCAGGAGACAAGCAGAGGAGACAGGGAGGTGTGGCGGAGGCGTGGCTGTGAGCGGTTCGCCCTCATTGGCTGAACCGCTCACGTGACACGGCCGTCTCCTGCTCAAAACAAAATTTCCTGTCTGCTCTCCAGTCTGCCGCCCTGCAGTTCCAGGCAGCGAGCGCGGAGTGCGAGGTATGTTTACCTTAATTGGATTGCAGCAATTTGTTTTTGAGCCGCGCAACGCTGCCGGACAATTTTGGTATAATCACGGCCTAAGGGACAAATAAGATATTATCATTTAAATGTGCAATCCCTGGCAGTTCACAATGAAACTACATTTTTGTAAAGAATGTCATTTTCCTGTAACATACAGTAACTGGGCTCAAAGCAAAACATTGGCTGCTGTCATTATTTGGGAAATAAAGCATTTAAAGGAGGGAGGATGCTTCTCAGCAGTGTTTACTCAACCTCTGGCCACCCTGTGAGAGCCAATAAAGATAAGGGAGGAGGGGGCTTTGCCTGTGCAAACTCCTGTTCAGCACATGGTGAAATCAGACAAAAGGGAAGCCAGAGGAAATCGCCCCCCCCCCCTCCCAAATCTCAGCTCATCGTGTTTACAAAGGAACTTGAAATAATGAATAATAAATACTTATAGGTGTTATATATTTTTGTTTTTTTAAAAAGGCATAAGTCACCCAGGTGTGACCCCTTAAACATCTCACGGTCAGTAGTACATTTTGGTCCTAGGAGGGACTGACCCTTTAAACAGTGGAATAATATACAGGCAGTCCTCGGTTATCCGACACAATGCGTTACTCAAAATGGCGTTGGATAGCGAAACGTTGTAAAGCGAAACACGTTTTCCCACAGGAACACTGTTTAAATGAAAGGTTCCGTTCCTGAAGGCATTTTTAACACTAAAATACACCAAATATTTTACACAGGCAATAAGATATGCAGCACACACATACATTATATAGTGTATATACTGTATTATATATATATATATATAATATAACATAATAAATAATATATTATGTAATATAATATAATATTATATATATGCTCTTACGACGCTTTGCAACGTTGTTTATGTGTATATATATATATATTTATACATACACACATACACATAAACAACGTTGCAAAGCATCGTAAGAGCGCTGGATAAGCCGTTTTGGCGTTGTAAAAATGAACATAGGTATGCATTGCATAGCGCTGGATAAGCCATTCGTTGTAAAGCGAAGCGCTGTAAAACGAGGACTGCCTGTAATCGTCTTTAACACATTTAATTACTCTTAACTTTTTTCCTGGCAGACTACACAACGACACACTTCAGCTTACCAAAATGTTTTCATAAGGCCAGGTCCCCGCTGGCTACTGCAGCGACTGCTGTGGCGGACGCTGCAGGGACAAGAGCCGCCCCACAATGGGGCCGGGCCCGCTGCGAGTTTTTGAGGTACACATGAAAATTGAGATAGGAACTAGCGACAGAGCGCTAGGCCACGCCCACCGGCGGTTAAGCCAATGAGGGCGAACCTGCCAGGTGATGTCATGGCCGCGCCCCAGTAATGCCCCCCCCCCTGTCTTTCCCCTTGCAGCTCTCTGTAGACCGGAGAATTCGCAGGTGCGTGCAGCGCAGGCAGCGTGGCCGCAGCCTAATACTTATTTTTGTGAGGAGAAAAAAAACAATATTTCCATGTATCTAAAATGTTTTCTCTGTATTTGTGCTCCGCGGATAGTGCCTATAAAAGGGTGATGGGGATCGGTCATTACAAGTCCTCTTGTTTTCTCACATGTTTTCTGTCTCCCTTCTGGACAGACCCCAGCTCTGTGAAACTGGATAATTACCCCATCCACGTCATCACTGGCATCCTGAAGCAGTGGTTGCGTGAGCTCCCGGAGCCACTCATGACCTTCGCTCAGTACAACGAGTTCCTACGAGCCGTGGGTAAGTGCAGAGAGGAAGGTAACCCTCCCTCTGAAGAGTCGCGGGGCTTAGTGACAAATTGCAGAGAGGATCTCCACTGCAGAACACGAAATCCTGGATGGGCAGGAGAGATCTACAGTACCTTTGTGCTTTATCCTATGGTGGGAGGCGTAGACTCCATTGGCCAGAGATACTTTGTCACCCTGAGGTGAAAGGGAGCGATGCCGTATGCGCCTTATTTTTGGGTCACACTCAGTGGAACATCTACTCGGTCTGTTTCATTTTAATGTTGGAGGGACAGACTCCACCGGCTAAAAGTCCCTTTTGTTTGTGTCACTGTGGAAAGGGAGATATTGCATGGGCCATAGGCCTCTTATCTCTGGGTTAGACTTGGTGACCAGAAATCCTTTCAGTCTTTGTCACTCTGCTGGTGAAGCGACAGACTCAGTGGGCCATAAGTTATGTCTGTACGTCTGTCAGCTTCAAGTTGAGGGACAGACCACATGGGCCATAGGTCTCTCCTGTTTGTCACTGTCACCCAGTGGTTGGTGTGACACACTCCATGGGCCATAGGACTATTATGTCTGCCTCTTTTTACCAGGGGTACGGACTCTGGGTCAGGCTCAGTGGGACATGGGTGCCATCTGTCTGTGCCACTGTCACCTGCAGTGGGAATGACAGGCGTCATGGTCCATAGTCCCCTTTGGTCTGTGATGCCCTGCAGTAGGAGAGTCAGACTCCAGGATCTGTGCCACACTAGACGAACAGACATTTACTTCTTTATCTCCACTAACCCTTGTAGCGCCTGAGGGGTCTGCCATGCACTGCAGAACAAGGTGTCCGGCCTCTCTAGCACTGAAGGTGTTTAGTAAACCTCTCCCACGTCTCCGTTACCCATCTATTGCTTTGCCTTCTCCCTTTAGAGCTCCCTGGGAAGCAGGAACAGCTGTGTGCCATCTACAAAGTTCTGGGACAGCTTCCCCAGGCCCATTACAACACTCTGGAGAGGCTGATCTTCCACCTTGTCAAGTAAGATGCAGGAGAGGTTGCAAACCCCTTTGTGTGATTGCAGGGGAGGATGCAGACCTGTAGTGCTCAATGTCAGTGTGCTGCTAGGAGTGTTCCTGGGCATACAGGAGCGGGCCCCAACTCTGTGTTCAAATGAGTCCCTCACTTGTCAGTGTATTGTTTTAATACACATAATATAATTTTAAATCTAAGATTTAATCAACCTAAATTCTGTGTGCATCTCCCCGGAGATAATCAGTCTGTAGACTTTCGTACACTTTTTAAATGGCTGTTTCCTCTCTTATAGACGTACGGATGAGGCCTGCATCAGAGAATTGGGGATTGTGTGTGTTATTTATTCCCAATACTGTATATATGTATTATTTATATGGCATTATATATATATATATATATATACATATACACACACACACACACACACACACACACACTTTGCCTTTAACCCTTTAACCCCAAGAGGACTTGCTAAGCAATAGCAAACCCAATGTATTGTCCCCCCCACAGACCACAGATGGAGAGAATGTATTGCTTTGCACAGGGATTCCTTCCTGTGTCTTCCTGCATATAGTGAGGTGTGGCTGTGTAACCACAGGGCATTTTCCTCATATCTGTAAGCAGTGCTGGCCGCTCAGGAATCACATTAGTTAGGAAGAATGTACAGATCCATTATAGCAAGGGTGCTCAACTCCAGTCCCGAAGCCCCCTCCCCCCCCCAACAGGTCAGGTTTTCAGGATATCCCAGCTTGAGCACAGGTGGCTCAGTCGAAGCCTCTGATAGAGCCACCTGTGCTGAAGCAGGGACTGATTGAGCCACCTGTGCTGAAGCAGGGATATCCTGAAAACCGGACTTGTTGGGGGAGCTTGAGGATGGGAGCTGAGCCCCATTGCATTATAGGGAAGTGCAGAGATGAAGAGGTGCATGTTACAGTGCTCTAATAACTGGGCAGTGAGGGTCACACCTGGAAGGCTCCGTCTGCTAAGCAGCCCTGGAAACACGGGCTCAGATAGCCCCATGCCTGCTGAGAGCCCAGCAGGGCAATGCATTGTGGGGCATTCTCTAACGCCACCCTATTTTGCAGAGTGGCTGTGATGGAAGATGCGAACCGCATGTCCTCAAATTCCTTGGCCATCATCTTCGCGCCCTGCCTCCTGCGCTGTCCAGCCAACTATGACCTACAGACCACCCTGAAGGAGGTTTCCAAAACCATCACGTAAGGTTTCGATTACTGTATGCCGGCGTTTTTTGGTAAAATCACAGCCTAATTCAGGCGCCCGCCTGTCCCTTTCCTTCCGCCCATTCAGGGCATGTTATTTATTTGCTTCGATATGAGCTGTTGAAATATTGAAGGACCGGGAAGTCAGAATGTCGCTCCCTCCCAGGCCCAGCGCAGTCTCAAAGTTACCGTCGTGATCTGCGCTGCTGCAGATTGAGACAATCAAGGGAGCAAAATACTGTTATGCGCTAAACTCGTGTAGGTTTTATTTGGGGGGGGGGGTTTCTGCCTTTAAAAGAGGTAAAATCTTCTCGAGCAATTCAGCCCGGATAGGGGCCTTGGTCGGAGGCTGCACCCATTGTAAACGGATTAAGGGAAGGGGAGTCTAGTGGTTAATTCACTGCCTTTGAAGTGGGTGTGCAGTGCCGGCACCATGTGACCACCCAAAAACTGAGATAGTAAGCTCAGAAGACAAGTTCCTGTGTCTGACGCTGCGGTGTGTAGTACCGGATAAGACGACTTTCTCGTATGATCTGCACAGTGATTCTGTCCTATCCCCGTGGGCCCTGCTGTCGCACTTCAGAGCTGTAATCTCCCGTGTTCTCATGTTTCCATAAGAAATGTTTTTGTTTTCCAGCTAATTGACCAAGTCGCAAACTAATGGTTTCCTGCCGAAGAATTCATTGGGAATACATTTGTGGGGTTTTTAAAGGGAACTTGGGGGAAATAATGAAATAAAACGGGGTGGATATTTTGAAGACTACGGTTTGCCCATCTCAGACGGGGTTAGGGATGCCACCTCTATTCACCCCTTCCTTGCCAGAGGGGTCAGGGACTTGTTATAAAGCAAGGGGTTAAGTGGAAGGCGCTGTAACCCGATTGTCCTTGTGCTTCCCCTGTAGGTGTGTGGAGATGCTGATTAAGGAGCAGATGAGAAGAAAAGTACGGGGGTTAGGGAATGATCAACTAAATCACACTAATTGAAATATTGAATTTAATAATGTCTGTTAATCGATAATTATCAATACAGGTAGGTGCAACCGTGAATGGGAGTGAATCAGGAAAAGAGGGGGGATACAATGTATTTGTATCCCTGAAGAAATTCACTTATATGCACACTCCTTAAGGAGCAGATGAGGCAGTACATACTCAAAATTAAGGAGATTGGCATGATGAAAGCAGCAGAGACACAAGTGCTGTGCAGCCTGTCCCTGCTCAAACACAACACGGTGAGTACCCCAAAAAAGCCCTGCAATGTAATGTTTCTGTGGAGGAGGCAGTCACGCAGCCCCTTCTGTGGATGAGATTCCAGACACTCACACGGGGGAGGAGGGGGGGGGGGGTTAGGGGTGGTGTCCCTCTAGATGTGGGGTCCCACACACACTCAGGGACCCCCTCCAAGATGGGATGGCGGAAACTCACATGGGGGCCCCCTCTGAGTTGGAATCCCAGAAACTCACACCCTTGCAGTTAGGGAGCTGCCCTTTAAAGTGGGAAGTTTCTCCTTGAGTCCCGGTCTAAAAGAACATATTGGAAGTTGGTGAAGTAGTGAGTCGTTGCTTCAGTGTTCAATGCTGGCTATAGAAGCATCTCCTGTATACGCCTGTATCCCCTTCCATGCACGGGAGGGGTTATACATAGATACATTTTTTTAATGAGTTAATTCTTGGGATATTTGTATGCAAAACCCGACTTCCACATCAGTATTCTGCTCCTTGAAGACAGTTTCTTTTTCTCTGACAGCCTTGGCCTGTACATTTAGGATTTATTTCTCCTTATGAAGGGATCCTGGTTTCTCCACACCGCCCTCTCCCTTGCACACCTGGAATTGCTTCTCCCGCGGTTTGGAGCACAAGTTGGGTTTCCCTGTGATAAGAGTGGAATCCAATAATACTTGTCACATATTTATTTTAGTATAGCTATCAAAGTTTAATTTGACTAAATACCAATATTACATTCATTTTTTTTTTTAGGTGGAATGCGCCCCGAAGGGATCTCCGTGTTCTAATATTCTCTGAATATATCCCAGGTAGCACACACCTCTCTATATTAATACTCGGTGAGTTATTTCTGTCTATCTCTCTGTCTATTTCTCAGTCTATGTGTCTGTCAGTCAGTCTGTCTCTGTCTGTGTGTCTGTCTGTGTCTCTCTGTGTGTCTGTCTCTCAGGCTCTCTTTGTGTGTGTCTCTGTGTGTGTGTGTGTGTGTTTGTGTCTCTCTCTCTCTGTCTCTTTCTTTCTGTCTCTCTGTGTCTCTCGCTCTGTGTGTGTGTGTGTCTCTCTCTCTGTCTCTCTCTGTGTGTGTCTCTTTCTCTCTCTGTGTCTCTCTCTCTGTGTTTCTCTTTCTCTCTCTCTGTGTCTCTTTGTGTCTCCCTCTCTCTCTGTGTCTCTCTGCGTGTGTGTGTCTCTCTCTGTGTGTGTGTGTGTCTCTCTCTCTGTCTCTCTCTGTGTGTGTCTCTTTCTCTCTCTGTGTCTCTCTCTGTGTTTCTCTTTCTCTCTCTCTGTGTCTCTTTGTGCCTCTCTCTCTCTCTCTCTGTGTGTCTCTGTGTGTGTCTCCCTCTCTCTGTGTGTGTGTTAGAATCACGGCTAGGCTCCGCCCCCTGACGCGGTACACGGCGGTGCCCGCAGCGTGCGCAGACCCCTTTCTGCGCGTGTGCGCCAGCCAACCAGAACAACTTATTTAAGGAATGAATCCATAAATAAATCAATGAATTGGGCACGTATCAATGCACACCAAGGGAGGAGAATGAAGTATCAATATATCAGAAAATATTTTAATTCCCATTCAATGTTCATACCCCTTGGATGGACTGGATCTAAGGTGAAAATCCAATACATTTCTCTTCGATTGAGGAAATTAAGTCTGTCTCCTCCCCTGGTATGTGGAGACACATGTTCCAAACCAGAGAAATTAACATTAATTATACCGCCTTGCAAACAGCTTGAGAAATGTCTGGATACTGGATGAGACAGATCATGTCTTGTGAGTTAACCGAACATGTTCAGATATCCTAGTTTTCAAGGGTCTGATTGTACGACCCACGTAACGTTTGCCGCAACCACACCAAAGTGTGTAAACGACAAAACTTGTATGACAATTAATAAAAGTTTGAATTTATAACAGTTTTTGACTGTGCGCTTTTTACTTTTTTTAAAGGTCTGGCATACTGACAGAAATTACAATGGCCGCAACAGAAAAACCCATTGGGGCTGCCACGGATATGACTACTCACTAATGGACTGAAATACACTTGGGGAAATCGATGATACAATCGTTTTAGCTTTTTGAAGACTATTCTTGGTCCTTCTTGCAGAATACGTCTAAGATCTGCATCTAGTTTTAATATGTCCCAATGGTTTTTTTATGATGGTACGGATTTGGTTAGCTTGTTTATTAAATTGTGTAATGAATAAAGGTTTCTGAAAACCCTGTTTGATGTCTTTATTGTGAGTTTTATAACAAACTAAATATTTTCTATCAGTGAATCTAGCTTGTTCAAATGCGGATTGTATATCATCCATGGCGACCATGAGGTCCGCCACCGGACAAAATCTTGTCGCCCGTGGCGATCGGGTTGTTGACCACTGTGTATTATACATATATAAAATCAATGTCAATCTCTCCTGAGCTTGTGTTGAACGGAGTACATTTATAGCATGACCCATGTCATTGTCCTGTAAGAATAAAATAAATAAATACGTTTTGCTTCACCCCTGCTCAACTCAAAAACTTAAATTTTCATAGAACCGTAGGTTTATTTCGAAAAGTACTGTGTGTGTGTGTGTTGACCTCACTAACCAAACCAAAAAAAAAAAGCCAGAACCCATTAACCAGTGTCAGGATGCCCCCTCTTAACAATTTCCAAATCAGCAATCCCGCCTGGGATCTTACCTGATCCGCAGTTCCTCAAGGTACTATACGGGAGGGGAGGTGTTCCCTACCTGTCTTCCGATGTCCCCCGTGGGAAACTTGAGTCAGATCTGGAAGAAAGCAGAATAGGTTATTTCGGTGTAGGTATAGTGCAGTTAAGATAAAACAGAGAGAGTGGGTGAGGGTGACAGACAGAGAGTGAGTGAGAGGGTGACAGAGAGAGAGAGAGGGTGGGAGAAAGGGACGGTGAGAGAGAGGGTGGGAGAGAGAGAGGGTGGGAGAGAGAGAGAGAGGGTGGGAGATAGAGAGAGGGTGGGAGAGAGAGAGAGAGGGTGGAGAGAGAGAGAGGGTGGGAGAGAGAGATGGTGGGAGAGAGAGAGAGAGAGAGAGAGAGGGTGGGAGAGAGAAAGAGAGAGGGTGGGAGAGAGAGAGAGATAGGGTGGGAGAGAGAGAGAGAGAGGGTGGGAGAGGGTGGAGGAGAGAGAGAGGATGGAGAGAGAGAGAGGGTGGGAGAGAGAGAGAGGGTGGACAGAGAGAGAGGGTGGGAGAGAGAGAGAGAGGGTTTGAGAGAGAGAGGGTGGGAGAGAGAGAGAAAGCGTGGGGGAGAGAGAGAGAGGATGGGGAGAGAGAGGGTGGGAGAGAAGGTGGGAGAGAGAGAGAGGGTGGGAGATAGAGAGAGGGAGGGTGGGAGAGAGAGAGGGTGGGAGAGAGAGAGGGTGGGAGAGAGAGAGAGGGCGGGAGAGAGAGGGTGGGCGGGAGAGAGAGGGTGGGAGAGAGGGTGGGAGAGGGTGGAGGAGAGAGGATGGGAGAGAGAGGGTGGGAGAGAGAGAGAGAGGGTGGGAGAAAGAGAGAGGGTGGGAGAGAGAGAGAGGGTTTGAGAGAGAGAGGGTGGGAGAGAGAGAAAGGGTGGGGGAGAGAGAGAGGATGGGGGAGAGAGAGAGGGTGGGGAGAGAGAGAGAGAGGGGAGAGAGAGAGGGTGGGGGAGAGAGAGAGGGTGGTTGACTGACTGGCACGTGGGTGGTTGACTGACTCACTGGGCCTGTTGGTGGCCCTGTCCCTCATTCTCTCTCTACTTCCCCCCCATTTTCTCTCCCATTGTCTCCCCCTATTCTCTCTCCCTTCCCTCCCCACCCCCATTCGCTCAATCCCCTCTATTCTCTCTCTCCCCACCCATCTCCCTCTCCCTCCCCCTCCATTCTCTCCCCCCCTCTCCCATTCTCTCTCTGACCTGGACAGACGCACACAGCCACTGACTTACAGACACTCACACAGACCTACAGACACCAACACAGACAGACCAACAAAAACACTGACCACACACAGACACCCACACAGTCACTGCTGGCCTGCACAGACACACACAGCCACTGATACACACAGCCACAGATACACACACTCCCCCCAACAAACACACTCTCCCCCCCCCCCCACACACACACACTGTCCCCGCCCCCCACACACTCTCCCCCCCACACACACACTCTCCCCCCCACACACACACACTCCCCCCCCACACACACACACTCCCCCCCCCACACACACACACTCCCCCCCCCACACACACTCCCCTCCCCCGCACACACTCTCCCCCCCCACACACATACTCTCCCTCCCCCCCCACACACACACTCACTTTCCCTCCCCCCCACACACACACTCTCCCCCCTCCCCACACACACTCCCCCCCCTCCTCCACTCTCTCTCCCCCCCCACACACTCTCCCCCCACACACACACACTCCCCACCACACACTCCCCCCACACACACACTCTCCCCCCCACACACATTCCCCCCCACACACACACACTCTCCCCCCCACACACACTCTCCCTCTCCCCACACACTCTCACTTCCCCCCCACAAACACACTCTCCCTCCCCCCTACACACACACTCACTCTTTCCCCCCCATACACACACTCTCCCCCCCCCACACACTCTCCCCCTCCCACACACACACTCTCCCCCCCACACACACACTCTCCCCCCCCACACACACACACACTCCCCCCACACACACACTTTCCCCCCCACCCCCACACTCACCCCCCCCACACACACACACACTCTCCCCCCCCCACACACACTCTCCCCCCACACACACACTCTCCCCCCACACACACACACACTCTCCCTCCCCCTGCCACACACTCTCCCCCCCCAACACACACTCCCCCCCCACACACACACACTCTCCCCCCCCCACACACACACTCTCCCTCCCCCTGCCACACACTCTCCCCCCCCCCCAACACACACTCCCCCGTCCCACACACACACTCTCCCCCACACACACACACACTATCCACCCACACACACACACTCCCCCACCAAACACTCCCCCACACACACACTCTCCCCCCCCACACACATTCCCCCCCACACACACACACTCTCCCCCCCCACACACATACACTCTCCCTCCCCCTACACACTCTCCCTTCCCCCAACACACACACACTCTCCCGCCCCCCCCCACACACACACTCACTCTTCCCCCCCCACACACACACTCTCCCCCCCCACACACACTCTCCCCCCCCACACACACACTCTCCCCCCACACACACACACTCCCCCCCACACACACACTCTCCCCCCCACACACACACTCTCACCAACCCCACACACACACACTCTCACCAACCCCACACACACACACTCTCCCCCCCACACACACTCTCTCCCCACACACACACTCCCCCCCCACACACTCCGCCCCCACACACTCCGCCCCCAAACACACTCTCCCCCCCCACACACACACTCTCCCTCCCCCCGCCACACACTCTCCCCCCCAACACACACTCTCCCCCCCACACACACACTCTCCCCCCCCACACACACACTCTCCCCCCCACACACACTCTCCCTCCCCCCCAAACACACTCTCCCTCCCCCCCCCACACACACACACTTTCCCTCCCCCCACACACACACTCTCCCTCCCCCCCCCCCACACACGCACACAAAGTGGAGTACAGCGCCGGATGTGAGTGACTGGAGGGGAAGGGGGGGGATGACAGAGGAAAGGCCTGCTTTCTGAGCCTCCCGCTGCACCAACCGCCCGCCAGCGATCGCGCACACCACCACTGCCCGCCCCCACGCCCATTTCCCGCACCAAGGAGACCGGGTGCCAAGGGAGCGCCAAGGGTGCAAGGGGGGAGCGCCAAGGGGGCAAGCGGCAAGGGGATGAGCGGCAAGGGGGTGAGCGGCAAGGGTGCGAGCAGCAATGGGGGCAAGCGGCAAGGGGGGTGAGCGCCAAGGGGGGTGAGCGCCAAGGGGGGTGAGCGGCAAGAGGGATGAGCACCAAAGGGGGTGAGCGGCAAGGGGGGTGAGCGGCAAGGGGAGTGAGCGCCAAAAGGGGAGAGCGCCAAAGGGGGTGAGTGGCAAAGGGGGTGAGCGTCCCTGTCCTGGAACTAGATTCCACATTCCTCTGTCTCTCCTTTAGTTTATGGGATTCATTTCTCCCTTGTTCAGTTGCCTGTCATTTTCCCCTGTCCCAGCAGCTTGCTGTATTAGAAATGCAACATTATTGCTACATGTTGTGGTTTCCTCAGACATTTCAGTGAGTTGCTATAGCAACCCCAGCCTTTCTCCCAAATGGGCTAGTTTGTTTTCTCCCCCTCTGCTCTGCCCACAGATGGTCTGTCCCCAGGCTATCTTGCTACCCAGAATACATTGGGACTTCCTTTCCACCATTATCACTGGCTGAGTGAGTACCTTCTGTAACTGCTCTAGTGGCAGGATTACCCTTTTCACCTGCCCTTACTACAAATCACCCACAGAGAGACATTATCCCATCACAAACATCTCTTCCACAAGTGCCTGTCTTTGTTGCCACTTTCCCTAAAATAAAGGGAAGAAAATATACAGGACTTGTTGCGTTTTGGAAAGAGAGCCAAGTTGAACCTATCTGGGCTAATCATCCTACACATGACCCTGCCTCCAGAATAGTGAAAAGGATACCGTGTGCCTTACAGACACTTACAGGAGCTGCTACTCCAGACTTTATGATAACACAGAGCAGTCTCTGCAGACTGAAAAACAGCAAGCAGCTTATACTGCAGACGCAGCTCTGCAGACAGAAAGTCCATAACACACAGAGCCTTGATTGCCTTCTCTGTCTTTTTGAGTCCACCCTCTGCACAGCTCCATAGTAAGGGATAACCATCTCACCTTACCCTGCGCACGTCCTCTTGGCCAGCGCCACCAAGGGCCACGCCACTGGACACCCGCCAGGACACCGGCAGAGCCACCAGACACCTGTGAGTACAGCTACCCCTACGCTGAACGCTGCAGGACACCGCTCAGCTTCATCTGAGACAGTCCCCCATCGCTGACACAGGTAAAAAGACCGCAATCCACACGCACTGGCTAAAGGCCTACACACACCTACAGCATGGCAGAACTCAGAGCCTCACCAGATATCACGCAGGAGAGTGACCATTAAGACACAGAGACCGCCGTGCAACTGCAACAGGCGCAGGCAGACGCAAGGCCCAAACGGACAGTCACACTGACACAAAAGGGCTGCGAAAAATATGAGGCTGACATTGACGCACACCGCGAAAAATTAGAGAAGGCCTGGGAGGACACTGATCGTGAAATAAGTAATGTCGCAAGTGCTAGCGATCAAGAAACCCAGATCAAACAAGCTATTACTCAGATTAAGTCATGATATAGACGTTACGTAACGCTGTCACAGGCATATTTCACCTATCTGACAAGAACTAACACAGAAGACAGCACGTGGGAACGCGACCTGCAAAAGGCAATTGACCTGGAGCGCGTTGGCATCGTGCAGACTGCCATCGCAGACGCTCAAAGCGATAGAAAAGAGCTCCTGGAGACCGCATCGCAGCGCTCATGCACATCCAGACACTCATCAAGGTCATCAAGATTAGCGCAATCTAACGCGTCCAGTGCAAGCACAAACGCTACCAAGGCGCGAGCTGCCGCAGAGGCCGCACGTGCCAGGGCCGAATATAGTCGGAGAGAGGCAGCCGTAAGAGCAGAAAGAGCGCGCATAGAAGAGGAGGAGCAGAACGCCATCGCTGCCAATGCCGCCGCCGCTGCTAACGCCGTCGCTGCCAACGCCGCCGCTGCTACCGCCGCCGCTGCCAATGCTGCCACTGCACGTAGAAAGGCCGAATTGGACGCGGATCTAGAAGCTCTAAGCAAAGAGGAGGACGCCGCTGCCGCCATAGCCCAAGCCGAAGTCTTAGAAGCAGCTGCGAGACAGGACGGCGGGGAGCAACCGTACAGATGGATAGCCTCAGAGGACCCAATCCAACGCACTGAAGACTACCTAAGGAGGGAGTGACTCCACAGACACCGAAGACTCGCTAGCTCTATGAAGAGAAGACGCTGTTCCTTCAGTGGGACATGCTGCCTGGGATAGCCACAGCCACAACAGTGATCCACATGCCAGCGCGCACACAGATGCACCACAACAGGCTCGCAATCCAGGTACACCCACACGGGAGAACACAGCCCCTCACACCGACAAGCAGCCACCACGCATCCATGCCAAGGAAGAGGTGACCGCACGGACCCTCCCAGCAACTACCTCAGAACGCGACCAACACGCTGATGCCTCAGGCCTGACAGACCTAGCCAAGTACATGATCCGGCTTGACCTGGTGCAAACAGGACTCATCAGCTTCGACGACTGCCCTGAGAACTACCGGACGTGGAAGTTCACATTCAAAGACGCAATCAACAGCTTGGACTTCTCAGCAAGGGAGGAGCTCAACCTGCTATTCAAGCTCCTGGGGAACGAATCCAGGGAGCGCGCGAAGAGACTTCGGGCGGCAAACGCGAACCAACCCCAAGTAGGTCTTGACCTAGTGTGGGAAAGGCTAGAAGAGTGCTACGGTAGCCCCGAAGCAGTCGAGGATTCGCTCTTCAAAAGAGTCGACAGCTTCCCCAAGATCACAACTAAAGACTACTCGAAGTTACGAGAGCTCGGGGACCTGCTGCAAGAGCTGGAGTTTGCAAGGAAAGACCATTCCTTAACAGGTCTCAACGTCTTGGACTCAGCTCGTGCAGTGAGACCCATCTTGGAAAAGCTACCCTACAACCTCCAAGAAAGATGGATTTCACAAGGCTCCAAATACAAAAGGGAGAAGCAAGTCGCCTACCCCCCATTCTCATTCTTCTTGAGCTTCATCCGCGAAGTGGCAAGGACAAGGAATGATCCCAGTTTCATCTTAGGTGTGCAAACCACACACAGTGCAAGCAGCCTGAGGAATGAGAGACCAGTGGCGAGATACGGTAATACTCAAACACCCATCTCGGTCAGAGGACGGACGTGCCCCCTACGACCCACGCGAGTCCCGGCCAGGCGGCCGTCAGGGACAAGAAACCAAGGGACCTTAACAAAGAATGCCCTATACACAAAAGGCCGCATCCGCTTAACAAGTGTATCGGATTCAGAATGAAACCCATAGAGGAGCGAAAAAACTTACTCAGGGAATGGGGAGCTTGTTTCAAATGTTGTTCTTCCACAACTTATTTATTCAAGGACTGCAAAGAAGCTATGAAATGCACAGAGTGCGACTGCGACAGGCACATAGCCGCTCTACACCCGGAAGCTATGAAGCCCAAATCAAGCAAAGCCCCTAACCCTTCGACAAAGCAGGGCGGGGAGGAAGAAGTGGGAGATACACCCCCCACGACGTCGGTAGCGTCCAAATGCACAGAGGTATGTGGAAAAGGAAGCGACGGTAGATCTTGCTCTAAAATATGTCTGGTAGCAGTGCACCCAGAGGGACAACCCCAAAGAGCTAAAAGGATGTATGCAATCATCGACGACCAGAGCAACCGATCGCTGGTCAGGTGAGAATTCTTCGACATGTTTAACATACAAGACAGCGCTTCTCCTTACACTCTCAGAACGTGCGCAGGGCGAATGGAGACTACAGGGAGAAGAGTGAATGGCTACACCATATGCTCAATAGACGGCAAAGTGAACATGCCCCTTCCCACACTCATCGAGTGCAATCACATGGCAGAAGATAGGAGCGAGATCCCCACACCAGACGTGGCGAGACACCATCCCCATCTAAAAGCTATTGCCGATCGTATCCCACCACTAGACGAAGGCGCCCAGATCATGCTGCTACTTGGCAGGGACATCATGAGAGCACATAAGATCCGCGAACAGCGAAACGGGGACCCCAACGGCCCAAGCGCTCAAAGGCTCGATCTAGGATGGGTGGTAGTGGGAGAAGTATGCATAGACAGGATACGAGGACCCGACAACGTAGACGCCTTACGAATAAACTTGTTGGAGAACGGTCGTATATCCCACTTCAAACCCTGTCCGAACCACTTCCAGGTCCACGAGAAGTTCGAGACCAAAAGGAACTATGGAGACGCGCTTGTGACAGAAAAATACCCCAATGACCTAGGGAGTACAGTGTTCCAGACAACAAAGGACGACGAAAAACAGGCGCAATCAATGGAAGATAAAGAATTCTTGAGGTTAATGGATAAGGAGCTCTTCAAGGACGAATTAGGCAGTTGGGTGGCCCCACTACCATTACGCTCGCCAAGAAGACGCCTCCCAAACAACAGAGACCACGCCATGTCTAGGCTCGTTTTGCTTCGCCGTAACCTACAAAGTAAACCGGAGACCAAGAAACACTTTGTGGCCTTCATGCAGAAAATCTTCCACAGTGACCATGCAGAGTCGGCGCCCCCACTGAGAGAAGGCGAAGAATCCTGGTACCTCCCGTCGTTGGCGTCTACCACCCCCAGAAGCCTGGCCAAATTCGAGTGGTATTTGACTCCAGTGCTCAGCATCAGGAGTCTCCCTAAACGATGTTCTCCTCACCGGGCCGGACCTGATGAACAGTCTTCTGGGAGTGTTGATCCGCTTCCGCAAGGAGCCAATCGCCATAACAGCAGACATTCAACAGATGTTCCTCTGCTTACTTGTGCGAGAAGACAACCGTAACTACCTAAGATTCCTGTGGTACCAAGATGACGACATAGAAAACAAAATCACAGAGTACCGCATGAAAGTACTGCACCGACACACTTTATTCGAGCAAATACCCGGTATGTACCTGGCAGATACCTGGAATGCGCCGCTCCTCACCTCTGGCAAGCCCCGTTGCATTTGCCTTCCCAGCCTGGGTTCATGCCTGGCTGATGGGCGGCTGATCTGTTAAATGATAATGATTAGGATTTAATAGGCTGCAATGCTTCGCGTGTCTACCAGATGGCATAAATTCATGAATTGTAATGCAGTATATATATATGTACTGTGCAGTATTGCAGCCAGCGGGAATAAAATGCTTCAATCCCTGCCGGAAAATAACTCAATGCACTCGGGCAGAAAACAGTCACAAACCTCAATACACCCGGGTATA